>NC_056587.1:3877478-3885000 GCF_018340385.1 Cyprinus carpio
CTCAGATTCTGTCAATTTTATTACGAAATTCAAACAATAAATACCGTTTTGGTGCTTGTAAATGTGACGAGACAGATCCCTAGCGGCACATGAACTGATTATCTCTAGCTAATAGTAAAGAACTCTGTGTAATACGTATGGCCGTAAACATGGGCAGTCAATGTGCAACAAAGGTTTTATTTTTAACGGTTTTATTCCAGACCTGTAGTTTTGTGCTGTTGTTAAAACAGCCAACCACACAACACGCTCTTCCTGGCATCACTGGACAGCATACGTACTAAAAAACTAAATAAAAATAACTTTTCGTACAGCTAACATCTGCTACAGCCGCCTACGGGACTAACGCTACTTCAGCTACTTCCTAAGCAGCAAGGCACGCAGTAATGGCGGCGCTGCTTTACTTCCGTGTTTCGCCGGATTTGTCTATAGGTAATGGGGAGAACATGGGGGGGGAACACAAGACTCACACACTGGAGCTTTACCCAATATGTTTTGCCAATATCAGATTGGGCCCCCTGATTCCCCAGGGCCCTAAGCTGCCGCTTACCTCGCTTATTGGTTAAGTCCACACCTTTATATTATTGCAATGACTTGGCTATTTACTGTGAGCAGAGTGTCAATCAATGCATTTGGAGAATACGGCGAACATAAATACAAAGAAATGAAGTTGCTTGTCAGATTTTCCTAACAAGGAACTATATTTTTACAAGTATAGGTTTGTTAAATCTTAGGTATTTAAATCATTTTAGATTGTGTCCCCGTCTGACACTGAGGACCAGAATAAAATGTCACTTCCTCATGTCTTTTGCCTGAGTGATGATGTGTTCAGGTCTAAAGGTGAATTTAGTCAAGAATGTGGCCTTTGTTTTTCCATGGAGCATTATCCATTCATTATCAGTACAGCTAAAAAAAGAATGAGGATGTGTCTGATGATTTCTGAGGAACTGTTTCATGCGTTGGGTCAATAGTATAGCTAAGCATGAGTAGTTTATGGTTACGAATGAGGTCAAATCTCTAGTCAAAGTGTATTTCAAAACCCATTCATAACAATAATCAGGGAGCCGATCAACAGACACCCTGGAGTCCCCGCTCTCACTCCCAAGGCTTCAAAACACCAAAAACACTCTTTAAAGTGAAAAAGTGAATTTATTAAACAAAAGTAGATAAGGAGCAACATAAGCTTCAGGAGGGGGAAGAGCCAAAACATAACAAAACAAAGCTAACTCATAATTTTAGAGATACTAACCTAGAATTAAAATAAACTAAACAAAAGTACAAAAGCTTCCCTCCCTAATTATCATAACCAGGAGAAAACAAAGAATAAAAGAAAGGCACCCACCTCCCTACCATGCTCCAATTAGGTAAGGGTCAGGATTTAACAAAAAGAATCATAACATAGCAAAAGATAGTGGTTTACATCAAAGGTCTCATAACAACCAGTTAACAAACACTATGGGCACCATACTACATAGAGAACACATCTGTCTATCAGTCAAGGAAGCCATGAGAGCAGGGAGCCATAGATCCATGGTTCAGGAGACTTAAATACAGCGCCAATCACTCCAGTCACCAATCAGGGCACTCGTTAGCAGCTCCACCCGTGAGTCATTGCAGTGAGAGTAACAAAAGAGGAAGGAAGAAAAACACGCCAGGGAAAACTAGACCACAAATACACATCTTCCCCATGAACCACACAACCTACTACACTCCCACGTAACATTTATAAATAAATATAAATACAATTAATATTTAAATTTAAAAACACTTGCCAAAATATTGAATAAATGAGCACAGACAGGATGTCAAATGTGTAGAACTTCTGCAGATTCCACATGAGCCGACCCTAACCTTTTACTGTTACAGAAATATACTTCTGTATTTGTGACTTTATGGGAACTATGTAAGGAAAAAAATACCTTTGTCCATAGTGAGGAACAAGTTTATAATTAAACCGCATGAGTGGAGCACATAGAACATATATATATATTATATATTATCTTTAAACTGTAAAATGAAATAAATAAATAAATGATACAGCCCTGATAGATCATATTGCAGTAGATGTGTTTCAGTGTCTTCACTTCCTCACCTGCGCTGGGAGGAGGGTTTGATACCTGAACAGAGGGCGTGACACAAGCATGTAATAAAAATAAACCAACTAGATGACTTCCTTGTCGATTTTTACTGCAAAATATACAGAAAAGAATAAAAGAAGCTTATTTTGTGATGCAGCTAGAAACACACACATGATGCTCTAGAATGGGATGAACTGGACTGGACGCTGCTCATCTGAGGGGAGGGGTAGGAGCCCTTATTCAAATGTTCACTCATCTTCCCTGGAATCATTCCATCTCCTCTAGCCTTGAGTTAGGATAGGATAGGAATGAAGGTGGAAAGTTTGGTGTATGTAAGTGCTACTAAATTGGAGATTTCTGGCGCAGTGCAGGGGGATTTAAAAAAAAATAAAACAAAAAAAAACTTTAAATATATATACTGTAACTGAAAGCTACAGATACAAACAGATAGTAAAGTGCAATAAAATAAAAACCTGAATGTGTATCCTTGTTTCCTTTCCACTACTCTGAAACAACACATCACAGAAACATCTAGTCATTTTAGCAGACGCTTATCCAAGGCAGACTAAGAAAAGAGGACAATGGAAGCAATCAAAATTAAAACAATACCCAATTAGCTTAAAAAACTCAAAATAAAAAAAGGCATAAAAATAAAAGTAATCATAAAAAATTAACTGTGAGTAGCAAATCAAATTAATTTCACAGACAACGCTTCAAAACAGGGTCAATAAAATTATTTTTCAGTAAAATGATTGTTCCTTAGCACCAACCGTTACCTATTTTGAAAAAAGTATGTTAGATCGGGTCTCCACACCATAATTTGAGGATCCAGCCCTGACGCCAATCCCATCGAAAATATCAGTTGTCCAGTAACAGAATAACTAGTTCCAGCAGCGCTAGCGGTTTAATAACCCACCCGTCAGCAGCAATCTTAAATACCCAAAAAACCGTTATTAACAGTCCTCTGTCAAGTCAAGAAGTTACCGGGAAACAGAAAAGTAACCAGAGTTTAGTGGACACTCGTTTCTCCTCAATATTCTGTTTAAACTTTGCCTGACCATCACAAAAGTCCAACATGTACCGTTATACCACCAACAACAATCCTACCCATAAACCTTGGGGTTTGCATAAACATTGTCCCCATCTAGCTCTCGCTTATCCTACACACAAAACAGATCAAGTGAAAGCCCCACAATCATGAGATTGAACAACAATTGGAATACAAAAGAAAGAGAAAGCCATACAAGAACTATAATAAACAGAAACATAAGTAAATTAATAGAACCATCAAATTACTCAATATACGGATAAATGCTAAAAAAAATCAAAAAAATAAAAATCATCAAATAATAACTCTATGAATTAGTGAACTATGAATGAACTAATGATTATAAGGAATAAATGATTATAAAGGTAATTAAAAACATGGAAACAAAAACATTAACACGAATTTGCATCGCGGAGGGATCTAAGGAGCCTTCAAATAAAACGGACTACTTGAGTAGATTTTTTATCTTGAAACCCAGCTGATTACAGCAATGTTTGTGATATTAAAGCTGAACTCTGTACAGTTGTTTTGAAAATTATTTTTTCAGTTTGTGTTATGACATATAAAAATCAAATGGCAGACAAACATTAATAACTAGTAGAACAGTAGTTACATCACCTTTTTGAAAAAAGTCGGCAAATATAATTAGGCAATCAGATGGTCACAAACCACACTTGACTCTTTGTGTGTGCTTTCGCCGCTCCTTGGCTGTTATTTTAGTGTTTGTCATGGTTATTGACTCACTAGGTGACTATGTTCAGTGTGTCTTGTTACTAGCCTCTTAGGTCTGTGTTTTGTAAGTTACTGTTCTTTCAGTTTATGTTGTCGGTCTTGTCATATGACGGGTACGAATGGACACAAAAAATGTGATTATTAAAACTCGATTTATTAAACACTGCTTGTCTTCATCTCATCTTCATGTGTTTATCAACACAGCTCCGTGACACAGATAATATAACTTCCATATAATGGACACAAAAAATGTGATTATTAAAACTCAATATTTACAAACAGAAGAAAAAATGCCATTTATTTAATTTCCATTAGTAACATTGAGCTCAGGTCTAAAGGTGAATTTAGTCATGAACGTAACCTGTTTTTCATGAACCACTATCACTTATTTTATTTGTCCAGTACAAGGAAGAAAGAATGAGGATGTGTCTTCTAATGTCTATAAATTTAAAACATTGTTTGACACAAGGACATTTGCAGAAGAGATCAAAATTAAATTTGAAACTGAAATACTGTAAACGTGTATTTTCTGTACTAGTTTTGGGAGAAAATCCATAGAATTAATTTAATCTTTCTCAAGTATGTTAAGCAGACAAGACTGAACTACACTCTTATTCATAACAAAGCAAAATACTGAATAAATTAACACAGATGGTGGAAGTTCAATAAAGAACAGGTGTTAAATATGCTTTCGACAAGGTGCACTACTTGACATCTTAACATACTTGACTTAAATGTGGCAGGTGCTTTATATGGATTGCAAATGGCTTTATTTTATTTTTGTTTTTTTCTGAGAGGTGATCTAAAGACAAGAGCTTTAAGGGGGAGCTGGAACAAATTTATAGCCTAATAAAATATGGATAGTATGAACACTGGGACCCAGGGTCTGTCTAATCACAGTTATTAGCCAATCAGTGCAATAATATAAGTGCTATATCTCTAAGTGACGCTGTAATCTAAGTGATAATAGTAGACTGGATGACCTTCTTTTTAAAGGTAAATGTTTAATTTTAAGGGGTTTGTATGCATTAATTATCACAGGCTATAATAAAAACAAGTAGGGCTATACTCGTTGTCTGTGGTTTCAGAATTTGCTGTGTGTGTATAGGATGACCTAGATGAGTCTGAAATTGTGTCTCAGTCCGCCCCTGACCACCAGAATAAAATGTCACTTCCTTATGTCTTTTGCCTGAGTGAAGTTGTGTTCAGGTCTAAAGGAGATTTTATTCATGAATGTGGCCTTTGTTCTTCATTACCCACTATCAGTTTTATCTTCTTTTATTGGCCCAGTGCAGGAAAGAGAGAATGAGGATGACTTCTGAGGAACTGTTTCATGCATGTGGTCAATAGTATAGCTAAGCCTGAGTAATTTATGCATTATAAATAAATATAAATATAATTCATATTTAAATGTAAAAACAGAAAAATATTGAATGAATGAGCACAGACAGGATGACAAATATCTAGGATTTAAAGAACTGGTGTTCAATCTACTTTCTACTGAGTTCTGCAGATTCCACATGAGCCTGCAAATGATCATTACAATACCAGATCTGCAGATATGATTCTATGTTATTAGTACTTGTCCTATTTTAGTATTTCATGTTTTCACGTCATTAACAGACATTAACTCTAATCTAATAACTGTTACAGAAATATGCTTTGACCCGATCTTTTTACGGTTACAAGAAATATACTGATTATTTGGTGAAGTTTAGTAAGGAATAAGTATGAACAAATACGAGTTGTCCTTATGAGAAAACAAGTTTATAATTAAACTGCATGAGTGGAGCACGATAGAACAGACAGTTATCAACATTTATATATTTTACAGTATATGCAAAATCCTTATTCTCTTTAAATTATACAAAAAAAAGGAGGACAAAAGGTGATACAGCCTGTCAGCTCATCTTGCCGTTTGAATCCGATGTTTCCAGTGTCTCCTCACTTCCTCACCTCGCACGGAGAGGACATTTGATACCTGAACAGCTGACGTGACACAATCATGTTAAATAAACCAACCAATGACTTCCTTATTATGTTTACCGGCCAAGCCACAGAAAAGAATAAAGAGCACTTATTTTGTAATAGCAGCCGAGCAACACCACACACCATGCCTTTAGAATGGGATGAACTGGACTGGACCCTCTCTCCTGAGGAGGAGTAGGAGCACTTGGGCCTTCTTGATCTTCAAAGTTTTGCATTTTCATATACATATCATTCTCATACTCATTTTCATGTATTGTCTAATTCCGTTATATATGTTCACTCACCTTGCCTGAATCAATTTCCATCTCCTCTAAACTGCTGCAAATCAATATTTGTATTTATAGTTTAAAAACATGCCAACAATTTTTTTTTCTTAAATTATAATCAGAACATCAGACAGGAAGTATGTTATCACTTGAGGTTATTTAATGTAAAATAGGGTTGCTGATAAACAAATTGATAAACACGAAAGCCCTATAACCAGTGCGAATGCGCTATCCGGACTGAATCCTCCTTTGTCAATATTCATAGTTAGTATACGTTTAATTGGTCATCAGCATGTTTTGTCGCAGTGACACGGAAGATTAATGTCAATTTGCACTTCTGTAAAAAATACACTACAGAGTATTCAAGTTTATTAACATTTTATTGAGCTTTTTTTTTTTTAGTTTTTTAATTCTCGAGGAGCCGGAAGAGCTTACCAAATGGCTTCCTGTCTTGCTTATTGTGCTGAGCTGTTTAAGGAAAAGAAAGACTCTGAAATGACATTTGACACTGAAAAAAATATAAGGTACTGAATCCATCGTAATATGATAAGTTAATCTGAAATCTGGCTTATTATAATGTAATTATCAAGAGCAATCTAGATATAATTGGTCAGTAGTAAATGTCAGTTGTGTTGTTCAATCAAATCCAAAATAATGCTGGCATAGTGAATGAATAACAAACATACCTCCACTTGCTTGTCCTTTTTGTTTTGGTTTAACCTGGGGCTGCAGCTAACACGAAAGACATTTTTGTTACAATTAGTTGTCTTACCACATTTTCGTCTCACAAAAAGCACTTTATACAGTTTACTGTGGTCATTTTTATAATGTATGAAGCTATCACTATTCAAATGTTAAGAAATTCACTGAAAATTCAGAAAACACGGTGTTTGTATACACACAGGAATAAAGCACATAGATGAGATCATAAAGTTCATACCTGTGTGGAGACTTGACTTACAAGCTGTTGGAAGCTGAAGTTGGGATTGTATACGATGTATTGATGTATATCATATTTAAGATCAAGGTGTGATCACAAAATAACCATGATCTGCCAGATTACTCAATTTTGCTTAGTTTTTGTTGAAATAGACAGACAGACCACAAATGCCTGCACTGCCACTAAAACCCCATAACAAGCCCAAGCTATCGCCCCTGATGACAGCCCTCCTCCTCCTCCTCCTCCTCCTCCGCCTCCTCCTCCTTCTATGGAAAAGATACAAGAATCAAAAAACCACAGCCATTTACTACACACAATACTAACAGTAATACACTTGAACTAGTGGTAAATTAAGGTGAAAGTATTGATTATCAAAACTTGGGAACTCATTTCAGGTTAGTTTGAACTATTCTCACCTTTAACTAGTAAAGCATGTTTCTGTGAGGCGCTTCTCTTTGTGTCTTTATCAGGC
>NC_056587.1:3885074-3885143 GCF_018340385.1 Cyprinus carpio
TCATTAAACTTCCAGCTGAATGAGGCAGCAGGTTCAGAGTTTGCAGAACAAGAGAGCGACACATAGGCT
>NC_056587.1:3886541-3903136 GCF_018340385.1 Cyprinus carpio
TCAACAATTCTTCTGGACCAATAAGTCTGACATTAGTTATATTTTCTGTATGAGTGAGAAAGAACAAACAGATATAGATTTAAAATGAGTCTTTCACATTTTCACAGTTAGTGTGGTCAAGGGTGGTACAGAAGGCCAATCAACAATGAAAGGAATGTTTATGTTCAGTGTCTATTTATATTGTCATAGTTTGTAACGTGTAATTTACATTTTTAATGGATTTCATAGCTGATAGAAGACTGAAAATCTGGGTCTCAGACAAGAGTAAAACAATAAAAATCTATTGTCTTAAAGTTATTTCAAAATAAATGATAAAGCTACAACTTTTCAAGACAGTTTCAACATGATTTCAATTTAATAACATTTTTAAAAGTTTAAACATGCGAGTGCCCTAAGTAACACTCATCTGTGCAAATCTGGTTCAGTAACAATTAACCACAAAGCTCACTGCAAATAACAGCAGACTTGTGCATATCTAAAATATTATTATTATACTCTCATTAGTACTTCTGCTCGTCACTTTTGCCATTTTTACACATCCATGTTTAATTTACAGCATATTAAATTTTTGTTAAGCTTTATGTCACTTTTTCCCCTTCCACGCATTAAATTCATTTAATATAAAAGCCTATGTAGCCGATGCTTTGATATTACATACTGAAGTTTAAGCAGCAAGCTCACCGAACACTTGTAGTGTAGTTTCTCCTGTAAGTTGGGCTCCAGCACTAGTTACTACAGTTAGTCTGTATGTTCCAGAATCCTCCAGTCTCAGGTTCCGGAGCTCCAAAGCGAAAGTGTTTATGTCAAAACTGACTCTGTCTCTGTATGCTGGGAATATTACAGTTGAATCAGACAGTGCTGTCAATATAGGAGTTGATCCAAAATGCCACTGAACTGTATTAATTGATGTGGAGGGTGGGATATCAGGAGCAAACACCACACTTCCTCCTACTGCTCCATTAGCCGGACCAGAAAACTGCAGATCTTCCCCTAAATACTGCCCTATGTCAAAGAAAGAAAGAAAGAAAGAGTTAATTTCTAGAGACTAAATTTCACTTTATCTGCTACAACTACTGTAGTTAAATATTTAGTTGGATTCACAAGTTCACAACAACAAAAACGATTAACTACAAAGGCGGACATATTTTTCTACAATAACATAATTAAAATAGTTCTAACTAACTAGTTATTATACACAGCAATTCAGCATATATCTTTGAATGACAAAAAAGCCTCACCAAAAAGCGATAACATCCACAGCGTACAGAACAAACTATCAGAAACCATCATGATCGAGCTCTCAGCTGTCAGGAGCTGCTGCTTAAATCATCTGAACTATTTACATCAGTTTTCAGTCAATGATAAACAGTTCTAGACAGAAGAGCTCACTGCGCCACCTAGCGATGGATATTAACACGAATCTTACCTTTGATCATTCACATATTCGAGAAGGGTCTGGCTGCAGACCATGGGCGAGTGGAGCTCCACTCTCGAACCGGAAATACGTCACCTCACCTCCACTTGAAAACATGAAGATGGCGTCGCCGTGAGTTCTTCAAAATGGTGAACTGACGCTGTTGTAACGTGCAGTGTAAGAAAAACGTACAGGGCTTGCGTGAAAAGGATTAATAAACACGATGGATTTATAGATTTCTTTTATATTTTATATATATTTTTTAAATTAAGGTATCAAGTTCAATTACAAACCTTTAACAAACAAACAAACAACTAAACACAAAACATCAAAATAGAAACAAAAAAAAAGAAAGAAAAAAAACAAAACAAATAACAATTATCACACCATAAGATAAAACAGAATAAAAAAGGGAAAGAAAAAGAAGGATGAGGGTCTTATTCTAACAGCAAAAACAAGTTAAAAGCATATAAGAGTTTCTGGGTGTTTCTGTGCATCATGTAATGAAGAGACTTTGCAAATATCTTTAGTTCATTATTCCATCCCCTGAAGTGAGGTTTAACCTTTAAATACTTACATCTGTGAATATAGTATTTGCACAAAGTAATTAAGTTATTTATCAAAAAGTCTAGGATATTTTCCTTCAACAATACTCCAACCTTAATTGAGATCACAGTCAAAGGGTGTATTGATATACGTTTGTAATGAAGCCAGTTTTGAAATTCCAGTCAAAAAGTCTGTACAAGTTCACATTGGAAAAACATATGATCTACAGTTTCTATATCTTTCTCTGAGAACCCACATGAATTGTTCTCCCAATTAAATCTTTCAAGTAGGAAGTTATTAGATGGATAAATGTCATTTAGAATTTTAAATGTCACTTCTTTGGCTTTAGGAAGAACTGGATAAGTAATATATAACGCTTCCTTATTTTCTTTGCCTCTTCTTCACTAAATTCTTGAAGAACATACTTTCTTGTCAGCTGACTAGGGAAGTACTGTTTGGATCATACATTTCTGATAAACTTATTTGTAAATTGTTTGCTCTTTAAATTTTTACCTTCAGTACATGACGGCTAGCATAAGTGTAACTTAGGTGTTGGTGGCTTGTGTTAAAATCACGTAGTGAATAATGAAAGGACACGATTGTTTTGTATGTGTATGCCTCTAGCATTTGCTGTATAATGTTAAAAAGTTCATATAATTTTAAATGTATGTTGCCACCCCAGAAGTCAAAGTCTTTTTACATGTGACATTAACATGTACATATTTATTTTTTCTATTTTGTTGTTCTATTATTCTGTTGTTTGACTTTTGACTGTGGGTCTGGTTACCAGGGAAATAGACAACAGGGAGTGCTTTTGGGGTTTTACTCCTCAGATGACCCCTGGCTGCTGTAGCTGGGATTGCTTCACAGACGATGGAGGTCTTGAAGAGTAAAGTGTGAGTGCGTGCACACACATTGTGTTTTTACTGTAACAATTATGGTCACTTGCAGTTCATGTGTTTTCAGTGTAGTGTAAGATGTGTTTTTCTGGTTGAGGTATTAGTTTAATAATTTATTTAAAACTGTTAAATTGTGGAAATTATTCTTCATTATTTTACTGGGTTGTTATTTAGCTTAAAATACAAAATTCAACACACAAAATTCTGGTTGAGGTATTAGTTTAATAATTTATTTAATATTTCATTTATTTTTCACTGCTAAATATCACAAACACAAGGTTAACTTTCTAAAATGTATGGAATGTTACATTGGCAGTTGTACATTAGTAAAACAAACATGAACAAAACGCAGAGGCCCTCAAAATATGGATTGTGTGGTTGTCTGTAGTGCGAGTGCTTTTGGGGGAAATAAAAAAGCGGCACAATAGATGTTATAAACCGTAATGGGTGGTATATAGTATTATTTTTTCTTATTATTTCTACTAGGTAAGTAACAAGGTAAAGTACAGGAAATATTAACATTAACGATACAAAAGAGGTGACATAACTTGCAAAGCACCTTTATAATTCAGTTCCCAGATTAATAATACAAAACGAAAGTTTGGTGGAGGTGACGTATTTCCGCTCTTGAGTGCAGCTCCACTCGCCCATATGTCTGCAGCCAGACCCTCTTGACATATTCAGTTCCCAGTCACGTGACTGACTTGAAGAGGGCAAAACATCCATAAAACTGCAGCACAAGCCTGTCAGTGTTCCATCTGTTTCAAAGCCACTAAGATTTAGATATAAAAAAGAAAGAAAAAACGGGATTTATATGGATTGCCTTTTGCGGGTAGCCGTCACAATATTTCAATCACTATAACTGCGTCCCTTTCAATGTAGGCTACACAAAGTATGAATAATCATAAGGTTTATACTGAATTTGGCCTTTTAACCCTAAAAAGGGCAAGACCATAAAGAGAAATAAGAAAATTAATTTATTGCTATTTTCCATCTTCTTAGGACACAAATAATACAATTTCATGATTTTTTTTTTTTTTTTAAAAACATGACTTTTATTTTTTATTTTAATGTTTGTATTCCCTGATAGTTTGATAAGAATTGTTTCATTTAATATAATAATTGATACTTTTGACTTTTTCTTAAAAAATGGTATAAATGCTGAAATGTAAAGTTAATGTTTTGTGTAGTGTTGTTATCTTTCATCTAGTGCTGGACGATGTAGCCAAAAATATTATCACGCTGAAATTTTTCACATCAGTCGATATCAATAATTATCACGATAAATTACAAATCTTTATTTCTTTCAAATTTAAAGGCATATTTTGCTCCTAAGTGAAAGCTGTAGAAACCAGACTGTTAATTGTGGTTTTAAACTATTCTTTATTGTCAGAACATGACAGACACTTCACGTTTTTTAATTCTTTACACTTTTAAAGTAATTTTCCTTAATAAAATATCTTAATAGAAAAAATTCTTAGTTTCTTGGTCTAACGTATGATATTGCTTCAAATATATTTAACAGGTTTGTGTTGCTTGACTTTGATGTTTGAAGTGGAGGCTGCAAAATTAACATCAAAATAAATTCACAAGAGCAAGTACATTGTTTGCCCATGTTTATTTACATTTAAAGGCAAAATAACTGAATAAGAGCACAAGTCAAGCAAAATCGATTCAAGAATTTGAGTGAACTTCACAAGGAATGGACTGAGGCTGGGGTCAAGGCATCAAGAGCCACCACACACAGACGTGTCAAGGAATTTGACTACAGTTGTCGTATTACCTCTTGTTAAGCCACTCCTGAACCATAGACAACATCAGAGGCGTCTTAACCGGGCTAAGAAGAAGAAGAACTGGACTGTTGCCCAGTGGTCCAAAGTCCTCTTTTCAGATGAGAGCAAGTTTTGTATTTCATTACGAAACCAAGGTCCTAGAGTCTGGAGGAAGGGTGGAGTTGCTTGAAGTCCAGTGTAAATTTCCACAGTCTGTGATGATTTGGGTTTTTTTTTTTTTTTGAAAACCAAAGTCACTGCACCCGTTTGCCAAGAAATTTTGGAGCACTTCATGCTTCTTTCTGCTGACCAGCTTTTTGAAAAAAATTGGTTAAATGACCCCAGCAGGATT
Source organism: Cyprinus carpio (assembly GCF_018340385.1). Taxonomy (NCBI): domain Eukaryota; kingdom Metazoa; phylum Chordata; class Actinopteri; order Cypriniformes; family Cyprinidae; genus Cyprinus; species Cyprinus carpio. The sequence goes on from NC_056587.1 coordinate 3,891,525, forward strand.
TGGCACCTGCCCACACTGCCAAAAGCACCAAAAGTTGGTTAAATGACCATGGTGTTGGGGTGTGCTTGACTGGCCAGCAAACTCACCAGACCTGAACCCCAGAGAGAATCTATGGGGTATTGTCAAGAGGAAAATGAGAAACAATCGACCAAACAATGCAGATGAACTGAAGGCCACTGTCAAAGAAACCTGGGCTTCCATACCACCTCAGCAGTGCCACAAACTGATCACCTCCATGCCACGCCGAATTGAGGCAGTAAGTAAAGCAAAAGGAGCCCTACCAAGTATTGAGTACATGTACAGAAATGAACATACTTTCCAGAAGGCCAACAATTCACTAAAAATTTTTTTTTTTTATTTTTTTTTTTTTATTGGTCTTATGAAGTATTCTAATTTGTTGAGATAGTGAATTGGTGGGTTTTTGTTAAATGTAAGCCAAAATCATCACAATTAAAAGAACCAATTAAAAGAACCAAGACTACTTCCGTCTGTGTGCACTGAATTTATTTAATACACGAGTTTCACAATTTGAGTTGAATTACTGAAAATAACTTTTCCATGACATTCTGATTTATTGAGATGCACATGTAGATCATAACACAGTCTCAGAGGTAGGAAGTGGATTAACCTTCACCTGAAATGTTTGTCTTTTCATCCTTAAATGCGAGGCTAATGTTGGATAACAATAATTTGGAACCACAGTTTCCACAAATCCCTTCACTTGAATTGGGATGTTGTCTTTTATTCTGGACGGCAAGGGCATTGACTGTAACATTGAGCTTATTTTGCAGTATAAACACGTATTTATACCGATTTCATCAGGCTCTGAAAATTCTTCTCAAAGAACACAAAGAATGGCCTTCTCAGCTGCCAAAGTTGCAACTCTTGCATCTCAGAACAGGGTGTTCAACGCACCACCGTTTCCGTTTAAAAAAACGTTTTGCACTGTTTTGTTGGAGCTGAATGCAGCACAGGCTTTGCGAGAGAACTTGCAAAGAAAGATTTGCAAGGGAACGCAAAGTTTCTCTAGGGAAAGCAAAAGTTTTGCGAGAGAACGCAAAAAAAAAGAAAAAAAGAAAATGTCCTCCCACCCAATTTTTTTTTTTCACCACCATGTCCCTTAAGGGGCTCCGTATTAGTGAACCCCATGTATCATTATTAAAGAATTTAAAAATTCTTTACCAAGAACAAACCACTTTTTAATTATTAGAAACTGGTGTCTAGGTGATTTTTACTGGATCTATGAAGTAATTTCTCCTAGTCACATTAAAAAGCAATTAAAAAATCTCCCTTTGTAAAATATTTACGTTTACGTTGGCTGAAGAGTACGCAAATGTGCCTTCATAAAATAGTAGTGTTTCTGAATGTACGTGGATTAGCATTGAGAGCAATATTATAGTCTGAAACCGACTCCGAGTGTCATGAAGATGCGACGGGGCTCATTATAACATTCGATAGGTGCCTAAGTCCCTAATAAGGATAGTGTATTTCACATCATTAAAGACTCTCCAGATGTTTTTGGTGTCTGTGGCACAGATGAAGTGAGAGTAAATCATTCTGTAGTTCTTTGTTTTGTTGCTAACAGCTTTCTTTTCATATAACTGTGCAATGAACTGCAAGGCATCTCCTACGTCCCGACGTTTGCCTGAAAGTGGCACCAAACCACAGAGGAGAGGAAAGAAAAGAGCGGATCAGGTTCTGACAAACAAGATAACACATACATACTTTTACTTCATTTAATGTGCATCAAATCACCTTCAAATTCAGTATTGTTCAGGAATAGGATGATGAAGGAATTAGCAAACCACTGTGAATGGATCCCTGGCTGGTCAAGCACAACCCACGAGTGGATTGGGGTTCCAACACTGTCACCTTGTGGAGTGAAAGTTGTCATGAGTCTTGTCTGGTTTCTGCTTGTCTTGCTGTGTCTGTTTCTGTCTTACAGGAGGAGACCATGGTTTTGTCAAACGTGCCCGCGGAGTACCTGTATCTGAAGGAAGTGTTCAGTAAGTCCCGTGCTGCTTTTCTCCCTCCGCATCGTCCCTATGACTGTGCCTTAGATTTAGTTCCAGGTAAGTCTCCGCCTAGAGGCAAACTTTACTCTCTTTCCATTCCGGAGAGGTAGTCCATGGAGAAATATATTTCTGATTCTTTGGCATCGAGGTTCATCTGCCCTTCCTCTTCTCCAACGGGGGCGGGATTCTTTTTTTTAGGGAAGAAGGATTGTTCTCTGCAACCTTGTATTGATTACCGAGAGCTGAACAACATCACGGTAAAGAATACCTATCCTTTGCCGTTGATGTCTTCAGCGTTCGAGAGGTTACAGGGAGCATCCGTCTTCACAAAATTGGATTTACGTAACGCTTATCATTTGGTCCGCATCAGGAAGGGGGATGAGTGGAAAACCGCCTTTAACACCCCTAGAGGGCACTTTGAATACTTGGTTATGCCGTTCGGGCTCTCCAACCCGCCTGGGGTTTTCCAAGCACTCGTGAATGACATGTTGAGAGACATGGTAGATCAGTTTATATATGTTTACCTGGATGACATACTGATTTTTTCTTCATATCTCCAGGAACATGTGCAACACGTCAGACGAGTGCTCCAGAGATTGCTAGAGAATGGTCTTTTTGTCAAGGCGGAGAAATGCGTATTCCATGCACAGTCTGTTCCCTTCCTAGGGTACATCGTCTCATCTGAGGGAATACGTATGGATCCTGACAAGGTTAAGGCTGTGATAGATTAGCCAAGCCCAGATTCCCGTAAGGCCCTAAGGGGTTCGCCAATTTTTATCGACGTTTTATTAGTAATTTCAGCCAACTAGTCTCACCTCTGACCGCCTTGACCTCCCCCAGTACTACATTCAGGTGGTCTAATACAGCCGTAACTGTATTTTCCAACCTCAAGAGCCGCTTTGTTTCGGCTCCCATCTTAATAGCCCCTGATCCCATACTTCAGTTCGTGGTGGAGGTCGACGCATCAGAGGTGGGAGTAGGTGCAGTTCTTTCCCAACATGCTGCCTCAGATGACAAGATGCATCCTTGCGCATTTTTTTCTCATTGTTTATCTCCTGCAGAACATAACTATGACATTGGTAACAGAGAATTGTTGGCCGTCAAATTAGCATTAGAGGAGTGGCGTCACTGGTTGGAGGGGCCGGGGGTACCTTTCATCGTTTGGACCGATCATAAGAACCTAGAATACATCAGAATGCCAAAAGACTCAATTCCAGACAGGCTCGGTGGGCACTTTTTTTTTCAGTCGTTTTGATTTTTCTCTGTTGTACTGCCCGCCCGTCCAAAAAGATAAAACCACAATTCTTTGTCATGTCTTTTTTTGATCCTTTCCGAACGACCAGTGTACTCCCGAGTGTATTTTACCTGAAAGTGTAGTCGTCCTCAGCACTCCCGTAAGGAAGGTCGAATCGAAGGTCCAGACACCCTTAGAATGGGTAACTCCTCCCATCCCCGAGATGCCCAACGAATCATTTTGTTTTGGCCCAAGGAGTTTACGGTCCGACGCTTATTTCAGTGGGGTCACTTTCTCTAAGGTCGCTTGTCGGTCCAGGATAAGCCAAACCACGGGTTTAGTAAAGCAACGATTCTGGTGGCCACTTATGTCTCGCGACGTTTCAACGATTTTTGTTTTGGCTTTCTCCGTTTGACGCCGTGGTAGGTCATCTAAACCGACCTCCGGATGGGCTTCCTTAACCGCTGTCTTGTCCCCTGAGAACCCTGTTCCACATATCACTCTAGAGTTTTTTGTTACCGCCCTCCCGCCCTCTAATGGCATGAACGGTCGTTTTTGGGACCGTAGTGGACCCGTTTCTCGAAGGCGGCACATTTCCATCCCTTGCCCAAATTACCTACAGGCCAAGGAGACCCAGAGAGGTCTCTGTCGTTGAAAAATCCACTGTTCTTTCGGTTACCATGGCCTCCCCATTGGGCATGTATTTTTCCTGACAGGGGATCCCAAGTTATATCCAAATTTTGGAAGGATTTTTTGCAGTTTTGCTAGAGCTCGGTTTTGTCTGTCTTCGGGTTATCACCCTCAGAGTAACCGGGCAATCTGAAGCGAGCCAACCAGGATTTAGAAAGGAACGTTGCGATGTTTAGTCTCCAAGAATCCTTCTTCCCGGGAGCCAACAACTCTCTATGGTTGAGTACTCTCATAACTCGTCTTTTTCCAGTGTCCTGCAATCTGGCCATCTCGGTTCCCCTCCGCTCAAGGGGCGTTTGTTCCCAAGCGGTGCCACCGCACCCTGGACCAGAGCCCGCGAGACTCTGCTCCAGATGAGGAGCGCGCGAGATTAGGTCAAGGCCGATCGACACCCGGTCCCGAAAGCCTCCTGTATAGCTAGTGGGGGGGGGGGGTGGACAAAAGTGTGGCTTTCTACTAACAACATTCTGCTCCCTTCCGTTTCTAATAAGTTAGCTCCCAAATTTATTGGCCCGTTTCCTGTCACCAAGATCATTAGTCCAGTGACAATCCGCCCCAAATTCCCTCCGGTACGGCGGTCGTTCATCCCGCATTCCGATGTTTTCCAAAATTAAGCCCATGTTTTAGTTCAACTGCGATTATCGCCTACCCCGGTTCCTCCCCGCGGCAGACGCGCCGCGTGCCTACGTGTCGTATGGAGCCACTTATTCTGTTATCGATTCTGGACTTCGTGGACGGAGGGACGAGGATGTCCAGTACTTGGTGGACTGGTAGGGTTACGGTCCGGAGGAGAGGAGTTGGGTACCTGCTAGGGACATACTGGATCACTCCCTGATTGATGAGTACAATCAACAGGTAGGCCCGTCTGGGAACTCCAGGAGGCGTTCCTAGAGGGGCGGGTACTGTCACGGTTGGTAAACCATGGTCTCGGGTTTTGCACTATGTGGGTGGAGTGAGTGTGTGTCTTGCATCAGCACTGATTGTTTCGTGTGGGCGTCTCCGCTAGTGATTCGCGATCCACCCAGCTGCCACTCGTTACCCTTTCCTACATATTGCCCCTGTGCTTTCGTCTCGTGTTTGTCAGAGCACGTTTGTTTTGTCGATCTCTAGTGATTTCCTCGATGTGTTCTCTTGTTCCTATTTATGTGCTTCTCGTCGTTGGACTGTCCTGTCTCCGGAACCCCGTCCACTTCTCCTCATCCCCGGATCTCACCACTCACCTTCGCGGCTCTTCCCCGCCCAGTTCCTGTGTCACACTCTCCTGCTGCCAAGTCACCCATCACACCTTGGATCACCCGTGAGCCTACCGCTTACTCTTCTGGGATATCTCCCTGAGCTTCTAGATTCCCGGTTTCCTACAATGTCTTAGGTGATTTCAATGTAACATAAATATATATTTAATAAATATCCTAACTCTCACTTGCTTCCTCACCTTCTTGAAAATCATTACAGGTCCATATCCTTTCCTTAAGAAGGTGTGCTAGACACTGATTAATGTAACATAAATATACTATACATATTTATATATTTTGCTATAGTATTGTGGAGTGACACTTTCATAAACTTTTCTATACTACCCACAAAATTCTATATCAAAAAAACCATTAAAATCATGTGTAGAAGATTTTTATTAATAAGATTTTCTATTAATCAAGTATAATCAAGGTGAATTTAGCCACATATGTCTATAGTTATTATTCCATTATAATCTTATGGTTGTAGTATAGGAAGAAAGATGCCTACGTGACCAGGATGTCCAGACCCAGATGAGAAACATCTGGGGAGACCAACAAAAGGGCCTTTCTCTTTATCAAAACAAGTAGGGGGCCCCTTCTCTCTGGGGATCGAATTGTAAGCCTAAGGAAAATTATAGAATATTGGGAACGCCCTGTATATGGTATATAAGGAGATACCACATAACATTCGGGAGATCTTCTCGCAGAGAACATCTCGGCTTCGTTTCTCTCTGAAATAAAGTCTATCTTCTGTAAACAAAACCCCAAGACTGAGTGTGATCCCTCAGATCCATGGCAGCAGACACGACACTACAGAGGTGACAAGATGGTGCTGATGACGCACGCATTATAAGTTTCTCTGTAAAAGCTTTGGCCGTTACTCCTTCAAAATGCGTAAATAGACAGATTAGTTTGTTTAAGTGCTTATCAGTAGAAATGCTTAAATTCTTTAAGTGAAATTCAACTTTAAAAGAGAAAACGAATTTGAATCAATAGAGCAGACACTGCTAACGTTACAACGCTAAAATGAGCAAAAGAAAGGTCCTCAGCAACTTTCGGACCACTCGTACCCTGCGGTATCTAAGATGAAGAGAGGTTCTTCAAAAGAACTTGATTTTGGTGGATCATGTACCTCTCCCCGGAACTCCGTCAAATAGCCCTGCATCAAAGAAATCTAAAGTTGATCTCTCGTCACATGAGCTACAAGAGAACATCATCACTGTCAAGAGAGTCACTCTTCAAGATGACTCCCTTGAAGAAATGATTAAAACAAATTAAAACACCATTGAAGAGTTGAAATCATCCCTCCTTTTTGCCAACGCAGAAATTGTGGATTTGCAGCAATCTAAAGTCGAACTAACAGCCAAAGTTACTGAACAAGTGAGAGCTATAGGCTATCTCAGTCGGAAAACAGAGTCATTGATGCAGAGCACTACAAACGGAGGTGGTGTTTACGACTATGCAGCGTTCCAGAAGCAGAAAATGTAAAGGTCAAGATGATGGAGATTTGCAAGGGAGTGGCACCTGAACTCGCGACAAAGATGAGTGAGGCGGTGGATGTAGCTCACAGATTGGGCAGGCCTGTGTCGAGTCGAGCGAGGGCCATTATCATCCTTTTTGCGCTACGCTGACTACGAGACTTCATCTGGAAGAGTGCAAAAAACAGCGACTAGCCTACTTTAAAGAACGCAAACTACGCTTTGGAGAAGACCTGACAAAAGAAGAAAAAGCGTCCCGTGCACTGCTTTGGCCTTACGTACAAAAAGCACGCAACGAAGGAAAAAAGGCTTACTTCATCGGAGCTAAAGCATACGTTGGCGGCAGAAAAAATGGATACTACCTGATTCCTGTTCGCTTAAAGAAAAATCACGGACGACTGTTGTGAAGATAAGCACTTTTTTTATTTGATATTTAGTATATAATTGCTATATGGCTGTTTGCCTGTATTTTCGAATTTAGAAGGAGAAAAGCAGAGCTTTATTTCTTTTTCTTCTCTCATTAATAGTAGTTCTTTTTTATTATTTGATCGCATTTGCCATTTTGATGGTGTTAAAGTTATGTTCTATTAATGCCAGAGGTCTGAGGAACTTGGTTAAAAGAAAGGCTTTTATTCTTTTTTGCAAATAATTCAAAAGTGACTTAATTTTCATTCAAGAGACTCATCCGTGCCCTTAGGATTTTAATTTTTGGAAAAACCAATGGGGAGGTGAGATGTGGTTAGCTTACGGTTCAAGTCACTCAGGTGGAGTGGTAATTTTGGCACATACTTTCCATGGAAAATGTGTGTGGAGCAAAGGGGACTCTAAAGGTCATTGGTTGATATTACTGATTGATATGAATGTCTGTGTTAATTCATTATTGTTATTCATTATCAAAAGATGCAAACACTTTGTTATTAGGTGAAATTGAAAATTGTCAATTCTACATGCAACTCTAATGCAAAATTAATTATAAGTGGTGACTTTAATTTGGTGATGAATGGTTCCATGGATAGATTTCCTCCTAGAGTGAACAGTGAGTCTAGTGACCTCTTATGTTTAAGTTATAGTCTATATTTGGAGGGTAAAAAACCCTTCAACTAAGCAATTTACTTGGAACAACAAACATTTCTCAATACAATCCCGCATTGACCTTTGGTTGGTTTCTTCAGACTTAAAGCAGTTCATTTTAGATACATCTATATTGCCTGCTACTCTAACAGACCAGGTATTAGACTTAAAATTGCATTATCGGGGCGTAAGGATAAAAGAATTGGAGGAGGATACTGGAAACTCAATAACTCATTACTAAATTTTGATGACTTGAAATCCATTATAGAAAGACTTATTCATAAACATTGGAAGTCTGCAATTAATAGTGGTATGTTTGGTAAACAATGGGAACTTTTAAAATTTGAAATAGGATGTGTTGTTAGGACCTATGGTAAAAGATTAGCTATAAAAAAAGAAAGGCGGATTTACTTGAAATTTCAGCTGAAATTAATAATTTAATAGAGAAAGGCAGTTTCACTTTAGAAGATCAAGTCTCTTTGAATAAACTCCAAAATAAACTTGACCAAATATATGAAGAAAAAGCCAAGGGAGCCTTTATCAGATCAAGAAAACTGGTTAGAAATGGGAGAAATAAATTGTAAATACTTCTTTAATCTTGACAAAAAAAAGAGTGGAGGTCAATATGATTAGGAAAATGAAAATTGATGGTGTTGTTTGTGAGGATAAAAATATTATTTCATCCCATATTACAGAATTTTTTAGTAACTTGTACAAAAGTGACTCCAATGTCATTGACCCTTTTCCTATTATTAATTCTATTACTTTAGAGAGATCTGTCAGTAATGATTTTAATTTCATATGTTCTAAAAACAATATCATTGGAAGAAGTTAAAGAGGGCATTAATAACTTAAAAAACAATAAATCACTGGGGAGTGATGGGTTGACTTCAGAACTATATAAAACCTTTCGTGACCATTTATCTAAATTTTGCCTGGCAGTTTTTGAAGAATCATTTTTCAATGTATGCCTTCCACCATCAATGAGAGAGGGTGTTATTACTTTAGTACCAAAATCTCATAAAGATACTCTTTTGATCGATAATTGGCGCCCAATAACATTAATATTGACTATAAAATTTTGCCATCTATTTTGGCAAAACATCCTAATATGGCCTGATGACTTGGATGGCCTGGAATTGATGAGTGCCAGTCTGGGTTTATAAAGGGCCGCCACATATCAAATAATATAAGGTTAGTTCTTGATTTGATTGATTATCGTGATTTAGTTTTAGACCCTGCTCTAATTCTGTTTTTAGACTTCCAAAAAGCCTTCGATTCTGTTAGCCACAACTTCATTCTTAGTGTATTACATTACTTTGATTTTAATGATTATTTTATCAATGCAGTAAAAGCTTTGTATGTAAATAGCTGGGTTAAACTTATATCTGGAACAACGCCTACATTTTCGATCTACAGAGGAATAAGACAGGGCTGCCCCGTCTCCCCCTTTCTCTTTCTGTTAGTTACTCAGATTTTACATTTAATGGTAAACCAAAACAATGTGTTTAAAGGTATCAGAATCCATGATAAAGAAATAAAAATCTCCCAATATGCAGACGATACCACAATTTTCTTAAAAGATCAATCAGAGGATCCTAAAGCAATGGAGATCATAAGATTTTTCTCAAGTGTCTGGCCTATCTCTTAATATTTCAAAATGTTAGATATTGTCATTAAAAAATATAGATAAAACAGCAATTTGTGGAATTCAGCTTAAAGACCTAATTAATTATTTGGTTGTAAAAATATCTTTAAATTCGAACATGGTTCTTTCAGAATTTAATCTCAATCCTATTAAAGACATGATTAGAAATTAGTTTAATTCTTGGCTAGCAAGAGATTTGTCTCTCACTGGTCCAGTCTTATTGTCAAAGGCGGAGGGTCTATCAAGAGTCTCTTATCTCCTTTCTGTAATGGATTGTCCTAAGTCATCATGTGTCTTTTTGGATAAATTATTATATGATTTTAGATGGAAAAAACAAATCACACAAAGTTAAAAAGGAGGTTCTAATAAATAAGATTTAGTGATGGAGGTCTTGAAGTTGTTGACTTCACCCAACAATTGTACAATGTTAACTGGAAAAAAACACCAAATATTCAACAAAAAAAAAAATAAAAAAACAAAAAAAAAGAAGTCACATATAAAATATTACATAGATGCTACCCTTGCAATAGTGTACTTAATAAGTATATGCAAAATATTGAAAAAAAAGTACCTTCTGTGATAAAGAAGAGACCATTGTACATCTTTTTTGTGAATGTGTTTGTTAAATTGTTTTGGAATGAGTTATGTATCTCTCAGATAAAACAAATGTTAGAATATGTATCAACACTTTTGATATTATTTTATTTTATTATAATAATTTTGATTCAATATATTGTTAATCTTATTATATTTGGCTTTTTTTTTCATAAGTGTACATTTTTGGGTAAGAACCCAGTACTGTCAATTTTTCTGGTTGACTATAATTCTTATGTTAATCTTATATAATCTTTGATGGAGATTAAAAACAAAAAATCATTCAAAAGTCAAAAATTACTTTCAATGTTTAACCTTGTATAATTTCCCCCATCTGGTTTGTTATTTATTAATTTTATTTATTTATTTTTACTTTTTATCTTGTTTTATTTTTTCGTATTTTGACCTCTATTGTTTTTGAGGTTGTTGTGGTTATATGCTTGTTGTTAAGTGTTCTGGCATAAAAAAAAAAAAAAAACAATAATTAGGAACCATAGTTTCCACAAATCCCTTCAATCGATTGGGATGTTTTCTTCTATTCTCTTCTATTCTGGATGGCAAGGGCAGTGACTGTAACATCAAACATATTTTGCAGTATTAAACACGTATTTATACAGATTTCATCAGGCTTTGAAAACTCTTCAAAAAGAACACAAAGATTGGCCTTCTCAGCTGCCATAGTTGCAACTCTCGCGTCATCAGAACAGTAGTTACCGTTTCCGGCTAAAAAACGTTTTGCACCATTTTTGTCAGAGCTGAACGCAGCCCTGGTGTTACACAGCATGTGTCACTGCTCTGTTGAAATTCCCATTTTGCCCGGAGGAGCGTCTGGAGTTCTATGCTTTTTACAGTAACGAGACGGCACAAAAAAGGAAGGCGTTTTCAACCGTAAGAGCCAAGCTTCACCAGAAAGGCACTGAAACTTTCCTGATCTTTTATTTTTATTTTTTATTGTTTTTTAATTGCAGCTGAAAGAATAACAATAGTCAGGGGAGACGTGCAAGTATCAAACTTAGTCTTATTAATTGATACATTTATGTATCATATGCACCTTTTACAAATGTGTGTTTGAACTAAGAAACTGATGTTTTCTTCAGGCTGTAGATCTGCTGAATATCAAATTGTACCATGGCTTCATGTCTTTATTTCTTTTCTCTTTACTGCTTAAGCTTTAACCCTTTTTCCTATGCCAACTGTACGCGTGTGTGTGTGTGTGTGTGTGTGTGTGTGTGTTAGACTTGTTTATGTAGTTAATAACGTCTTATTTGTATCACACTTGAGGTTGTTCATTGTTTGCTCATAACTGAAGTCCCCAATCATGCAGATTTTAGCTACATGCTCTGAGTAGTACTGTACAGTAAAAACGTTATTTTCCTTAAACAGGAAAGTAACGTTCTTAGAATTGACAGACAGTGGACACTGAGAGGTAAAGGAAATACTTACAGCGGATCTAAATATTTATAATGAATCAAAACTAGTTATGATTGATTATTCATATTTCCCCCTTGAGCTGATTCGCTGCATCAGAAACAAAAAAGATATTTTGATTCACCCATTCAATAATAATAAAAAAAAATGATTTGTCTACAGGTCCTTCTCAAAAAATTAGCATATTGTGAAAAAGTTCATTATTTTCCATAAACAAAT
>NC_056587.1:3903579-3923411 GCF_018340385.1 Cyprinus carpio
AATCTTTGATGGGCATAAAAACAAAAAATCCTTCAACAAAGTCAAAAGTTTCTTTTCCAATATGTTTAACCTTGTATAAATCCCGCCCTGAATGTTACACAGCTTGTCACTGCTCTGTTGAAATACCCCCTTCCCGCGAGCGTCTGTAGTTCTATGCTTTTTACAGTCACGAGACGACACAAAAAAGGAAGTCTTTTCAACCGTCAGAGCCAAGCTTCACCGACGGCGCTGAAAACTTTCCTGAAACCTTTGTTTATTATTAGTATATTTATTATATTGGCAGTTGAAGAATAACATAGTCGGTTAGACGTGCAAGTATCAAACTTAGTCTTATTAATTGATACATGGTATCTATGCAACCTTTACAAGGTTGGTTTAACTAAGAAACTGATTTTTCTTCGGCTGGTAGAATCTGCTAAATATCAATTGTACCATAGCTTCATTCTTTATTTCTCTTCTCTTTATTACCTGCTTAAGCTTTAACACTTTTCCGATGCCAACTGTAATGTGTGTGGTGTGTTTTGTGTGTGTGTGTTATACTAGTTTAGTATTAATAAGTCTTATTTTGTATCACTTTGAGGTTGTTCATTGGTTCTCATCACTGAAGTCCCCATCATGCAGATTTTAATCGTACTGCTCTGATAGTACTGTACAGTAAAAGGTTATTTTCCTTAAAGAGAAAGTACGTTCTTAGATATTGACAGACCTTTGACACTGGGATAGGTCAGTAAATCTTACAGCGATCTATATTTATATAACCAGTTATGATTGACAATTATTCATATTGTCCCCCTTGAGCTGATTCGCTACAAATCAGAAACAAAAAAAGATATTTTCATTCAACTCAGAGTCATTCAATAAACAAATCAAAACAATATTGTTACCCGTGGGTGAAACTTCTGCTGATGTCAAATATTAAATTAAAGGAGTCTATAATTACTAGACATACGAGATTTTTGAGAAAGATCAGATTTATGTAAGTGTACATGAGGCTATCGGGGTTTAAATATCTGTGTGCATCAGTCTGGTTCACACATCTACATAACTTTCCTATTAAGGGGTTAACGCTGTTAAACACAGATCTAGACAGAAATCTATCAGCAACAAAGTCTGGTGCTTCATTGAAATCGCCACCAATTAATATAAAGGCAGAGGAATATTTAAGTTTCAAATTATTTACATTAAGGATTATACCATCAAGAAGAGTTTTATTGTTTGAACCCATATAAGTCAGCCATTATAAAGAAATTGTTATTCAAGAGAACAACTGAGATAATCCATCTTCCTATCCCTGAAGAAAGCGTTTCTATAATTTTTCCCTGAAATCCATTATCGAGTAGAATAGCGACCCCACCTGACGAACTAGAGTTATGACAGAAAGAAATAGAGCTCCCCCACTGGGTACGCCAGAACTTTTTATCATTCACACAAGAGTGTGTCTCTTGCAAAAAAAGAAACATCTCTTTTCATGGATTTACAAAACAAAAATAAAGCTTTTCGTTTGTTTAAGTCATGTAGCCCCCGAACATTCAAAGAAAAACAAGAGAAATACGAACTAAAAATAGTACTGGAACTCAACTCTGAGTAAATAGAACTGTTACAAACAGATACAACAAATTAAGTACTTCTTAGAAGATATGCAGAGCATAAAGCTCGAATTCCCAATAAAGCTTGGGAAGGTCAACAAACTCTGTCGTGGACCCAGAAAGAAAAGAAAAAAACATAAAAAAATAATAAAATAAAAATGTAAAAAAAAAAAAAAAATCAAAAAGATTAATAATAATAAGAATAAATAAGAATATAAAAAAAGGAAATAAATTATAATCGGGTTTTGATAAATCAGTGTAAGAGGTATACTCTATATCATACACAGGAATTCTCTTCCTGTTAATGAAAGCAACTTGCCCATTAAAACCAGGTTTCTTTCCTTCCCTTCTTGCCGTTTCAACGAGTGGCCAGAGTTTATTTCTCGCCTCCTTGTCTTCCTGAGTGAGATCTTCCAGGATCTGAATTTTCTTCTGTTTCAGCCACTCAGATCATTTGGCTTCTGCCCATATTGCATCACGACAAGTGCGGGATAAGAACTGGACGATGATCCGCCCAATGATAAACGTCTATGCGCGATGTCGACCATGTCCTGTAGTTTCTCAGCGGAGTGTGGAGAGAGGTTCCTGAACAGCTCAATGATAAACATTTTGACGTTTTCCCCTTCACGCTCCGGTATCCCAGCTACACGGAGGATCCATCTGCATTTGTAGTTATCCAATTTGATGCATTTCTCCTTGAGAGACTTGTTTTCTTTTTCGAGGTACTCAACCTTTGATTGCAGAGAAAGCACCTTCTCCGTCACGTCTTCCACCTGTTTATTCATGGCTTCAAGCGAGCAGGTAAGCTTGCAGATTGAAGAGGTGTTTTCCTTCACCGAGGCCTCGACGGACTGCAGTTTTACCAACGACTCTTCTCGTAACTTGCTGACCTTTTCGATTGCCGTTAGCAGCACAGAGTTAGATACCGCATCATGGGTGTTTGTTCGAGATTTCTTCTGAGCAGGGGACTTACTAGGAGTGTCCGGAGAGCTCCCAAATTCAAATATTTTTCCCAGGCTTCTTGCATAATTATGCACCTTTAGATTATCGCTGTTTGCAGAAGCTTCAACAGAGGCTGTATCCATATCTTCGTCCATGTTTGTAGCAACCAAGCTACTTTACTCAGGTGTAGAAAGTAACAAAAATCCCGAAATCATTAAAGACAGTCTTAAAAGAGTATGCTGAACTTCCGCAACAAATTATAGAAAACAATTGGTCATAGAAATTCAAAGCTTTAAGCACCACATTTAAAATAGAATAAGAGCAAGATAAAGTTGCTGTTAACATGGTGCCATCTTGACACCTCCCACCACCCATAAACTCCTTTTGAAGCGCAAAGTGTGTAGAGTGGGCCGTCAATCGCCATCTTGGCAGCGCATCACCGCGCGACTCTACCAGATAATCGAAAATGGGCAAAAAGGCGGGAGCTGGTTGCTGAAGCCACGCCCACCTATTCAGTTTAATTTCAATTCAAGTTTATTTGTAGCGCTTTTAACAATACAAATTATTGCAAAGCAACTTTACAGAAAATTAAGTTTCTACAATATTTAGTAGTAGCTTATCAGTGATGACTGTCAGTTTATGTGCATACGGCAGCAGTGTCAGCAACGGCAATCCACCTGTCACTCAAGTGACCACGCCCTTAATTATGCAGAACTTTAAGGCTTAATATAATTTAAACGGATGAGTTATAAAAAAATTCACACCCTCACAGTTGTCATGAAGGGCAAATTTAGCTATATAGACCAAAATCATTTTTTGAACCAGGCTGTAAACATATTTTTTTTTCTGCTGTAAAGTTGGACATTTTAACATGGGGAGTCTATGGGACCCTTTTGCAGCCAGCCTCAAGCGGCCAGTCTATGAATTGCAGTTTTAGTCACATCCGTGTTGCTTCAGTTCAGTTCGGTTCGCAAATCGCAACAAACAATTCATTCACAAATTATAATGATCCGATTGCAGCTGTTCGCGAGTCGACAACTCGCTGATTCAAATGAACCGTTTAGTGCGAGTCTCCAGTGAACTGAATTCACAACTGGGAGATCTTGTGAGCGCGATCATGACTGCTGCTAAAAGTTACTAAAGTCGAATTTTAGGATTAATTAATGTAACTGAAAACCATATTTAGGTCAAAAGTTGTTTGTGAACTAAATCTGCTGTAAAGGGTGGTCTATTTAGCCAACTGAAATGCTTGAATGCATACACATCAGCATCAGTGTTTTAGGTAAAAAATAAAAAAAGGAAACATTAAAATAACACAAATTAAATAAATAACTCATGCACATTCAAATTCCCCGCTGCCGTAATGTTAACATTTTTATTAAAATGCTACGGATTTAGCCCTATGTGACGTCTGTTATATTGTTTATCAAAAGTATAATTTTTTATATTGTTTGGATTAACTAGCCAAGTAGATGGATATGAATGTTTATTCATAACCATACTGAAAATAAGTAAATATTGTTAGCTGATGCTAACTGTCTAGCTAACAAGCTTGCTGGTGCTAAATTGAGGTATTTTTTAGATATAAAGTCCAAATATTTTTATTCAATCACCTAGATAGATTACATCTGAGGGAAAAAGAAAAGATGTGATGTTCAGAACATGGTTAATTATCAAAGTGGGAAGTGATGTCCTCTGGGGGCATTGGGGCAGGGGTGTTTTTACACCACAGACAAGGTTTGAGAAGAAAAAATCATTATGAAAATATAATTAGATTTTCCTTAAAATCCCTTCCCAACTTCAGGCCTTAATCTCATGTCATATATAACTGTGATGTTCTGCAAAACAACAAACTTTAAAACACTTTTTTCTTACTGGTGAAGATCAGATGGTCAAATCTGTTTTCTCTCCTCAGGGTCCATCACTTATGTAAGCTATTCACAAGTGAACAGTTTACTACTATCACTTTTTCATCAACGATAGTCCCTAGCACACAACACAAATAGATCTTGGACTCCAATATCATGTGTCTTTTGGACACAAATCACAGGTATCAGAAGGATTATAACACAAAAATATGGGCTAATATAAAAATTAAATTATGTTCGCCTATAGTTAAATTGCAAAATAAAAATCTAATCTATCAGTACTTTTTTACTTACGTACCATACAAACTCAAGTACTTTGGTGCTTTCACTCGAGTAAAATTGAAAAAAAGAGTACTTTTAATTTTAACTGTATAGTATAATATTTGAATATACTTATCTGTACTTTTTACTCAAATAATTGGATTTGTGTACTTTGTCAACGACCCTGATGCTGACTCATAAACAAAACATCCATAGGGTTGATCACATAAGGACCAAAATAAAATGTCCTTTAATGACTGTTTATCAGCACCCCAATCTTGTCCTGCCACTGCTCTCATTAAATTTAAAATTTTTCCACATTTCTTTAATATATAAAATCTATATGGTCCCCGTCCATGATAATTTGTCATCAAACCATAATCCTAGATACTTAAATTTTAACACTTTCTCTAACGAATACCCATATAATTTATTCTCTTTAATTTCTTCCTTGTAAATATCTGGTAACATGTTTTTAGATATTTGAGAATTTAAAATCCCCATTCTAACGACCATTTTCAACTTCACTTTTGCGGTTCTTGAATTTTATTCATATTAAAGATATATTCCTTCTCTTTTCCACATTATACCATCGTCTGCATATAGCCCAGTGCTGATTCCGAGACCACTTTTCCAAATATATCGGTAATCATTATATTAAATAATATAGGACTATCCACACTTCCCTGAGGCATTCCGTTTTCCACTTAGAGTTTGAGACAATTAGCCGCTGCTTTAACTTGAATTGTTCTGTCAAATAAAGGCAAGAGCAAGTTTACTTTTATATAAGCACATTTTAGTACACAATGGTAATTCAAAGTGCTTTACATAAAGAAAGTAAAAATAAATCAAGAAGAAAAAATAATTAAAAAACAAAAAAGCAATTTTAAAAACTTTAAAAATGATTTAAAAAGTTGACATTTATAAAATAAAATAAAAAAACAGAATGAGAGAAACATTATCATTTCAAAAATTAAACAAAATCAGTAAATCAGTCAACTGCATTAAACTGCACTTAATTGTTATTTTATTAAATGTTATATTATTATTCTTGGTACAAATAATCTTAGAGATCCTTTTCATGAAAAGAGAGAGAGATCATTTAACCATTATCATGCAATATTTATTTTGTTTATTTTGCACATAATTTTTATTAGTATGCTGTCATGCACAGAAGCAATAAATAAAATGATCATGAAAGTATTTTATTTTTTATTTAAATCCCTCTGTATCCTTGTAATGCTTGGTGTGAGGAACAGATCCAAATTCAAACCATTCATCTTGATATGTATCTCCTTCCTCTGTAGCTACAGTAAAAATTTAAAATTTAGTTGTTAAGAGTTTTACAAGTTTTTACGGCAGTGATATCAAATATGGTGGCTCTTGCCATTTTTCATCATAGATTGCGACATGCCGTGTTTCCGGTGATCGTGTTTGAATAAACCGGCGCCTTGGTGGATCGGGATAGTATTTTCAGTGTTTAACAACTTGAAATTATGCCCTGCTCCTCACTTTACTAATATATTCTGCCAGAGAGGACTGCAACTGCAATGCATCGATCATTTAGGATTACTGTGGTACTGCTCTGACACATCTGCAATAAATTCTTATATGATTAAGTTAGATCCCTGTCTATCTGTTGCGTTTCTCTTATAGACGTGTATACTTGATACCACTGCTCTTTATTAGTTGATTTGTTCTTTATAATTTTTTTTTTTAATTCAATGCAATACATTTTTTTATTGCTCAGTTCCCGGTGTCTATTTATACACATTCCAGTGTCTATTTACATATTGTCATAGTTTGCGGCATTAATTTACGACTTTTAATGGTTCATGTGATAGAAGACTGATAATCTGGGTCTGAGACAAAAGTGACTCTGTCTCTGTATGCTGAGATTATTGTAGTTCAATCAGACAGTGCTATCAAATTAGAGTTGGGCGAATGCCACTGACTGTATTAATTGAGTGTGGAGGTGGGATATCAGGAGCAAACACCACCACACTTCCTCCTACTGCTCCCGTGGCGGACCAGAAAACTGGTGGATTCACGTTTCTCTTATATGCAATACTCTGAACTGTATTAATTGATGTGTAATTTAGTTACACCTTCAACTGAAACCCATTTTACATTTTTTAAGTGTTGAATGTGTTCTTTTCTTGTATACACAATACAAACTGAATGAGTCATTACTTTTATAAATGTACAATAGAAAAATAGGGTCCTCTATCCAGAAATTCAATTGGAACATTGATTGAAGTTGCTCTCCAGTGGGTGGGGGTTGGATGTGGATGGTGCTCCATGGTAGCTGATGCCAGTGATCAGCAAAATTACAACATACATGGCTTTTGGTTGCACTATGCAAGCTTGTTTCAGTCACAGGATAAAAAAGTAAAACAGTGGTAGTGAACTTTTTATCTCACAATTTGGACTTCTGTTCATGGGAATTGCAAATTTACATCTTACCTTTAATTCAGACTTTTATCAAGTAGAGACAATTCACAATTGCAAGAAGAAATAAAAAATCAGAGCTGTGAGATGAAAAAGTCTAATTACCCTTTACCCTTTATATTCCATGGCAGAAATAAACTTTCATAGGATCCACATGTGAAAGAGGGAAAAACAAACAAACAAACATATATATATATATATATATATATATTATCTTCGAATATACAGTACAGGACCAAAAGTTTGGAAACATTACTATTTTAACTGTTTTTGGAAGAAGTTTCTTCTGCTCATCAAGCTGTTGCATTTATTTGACAAATACAGAAAAACAGTAATATTTGAAATAATTTTTTTATTACAACTTACAAAATAGTTTTCTATTTGAATATACTTAAAAAAAAACAAAAAATTTTCCTGTGATATTATTATTCTTGGTACAAATAATCTTAGAATCCTTTCATGAAAAGAGAGAGAGAGAGAGATCATTTAACCATTATCATATAATATTTATGTTGTTTATTTTGCACATAATTTTATTATTAATTAATGTCATGTCCTTTATTAATAAATAAAAATGATCATGAAAGTATTTTATTTTTATTTAAATCCTGTATCCTTAATAAGTGCTTGGTGTGAGGAACAGATCCAAATTCAAATCATTCATCAGCTGATATGTATCTCCCTTCCTCTGTAGCTACAGTACAAAATTTTAAAATTTAGTTGTTAAGAAGTTTTTACAGGTTTTACGGGCAGTGATATCAAATGCTCATTGGTTCTTGCCGTTTTCACTCATCAATATAGATTGCCGGACATGCAGCTGTTTCCAAAGGTGATGATGGTTTTGAATAAGAAACACGCTTCTTGACGGGAGTGGATCGGGATAGTATTTTCAGAGTTTAACAACTTAAATTATGCCCTGCTCCTCGCGACTACTATTATATTCTGCCAACTGCAACTGCAATGCATCGTCATTTGGATTACTGTGGTACTGCTCTGACACATCTGCAATAAAATTCTTATGATTAAGTTAGATCTGTCATCTGTACGTTTCTCTTATAGACTGTATACTTGATACACTCTTTACTGGTTGATTTGTTCTTTATAATTTTTTTTTTTAAATCAATGCAATACATTTTTTTATTGCTCAATTCAGTGTCTATTTATACACATTCAGTGTCTATTTATATTGTCATAGTTTTGTAAGGCCTGTGTAATTTACATTTTTAATGGGGGCCTTTCATAGCGGATAGAAGACTGATAATCTGGGTCTGAGACAAAATTGACTACCTTCTGTCTCTGTATGCTGAGATTATTGTAGTTTCAATTCAGACAGTGCTGTCAAAAATTAGAGTTGTTCCAAAATGCCAGTGAACTGTATTAATTGATGTGGAGGGTGGGATATCAGGAGCAAACACCACACTTCCTCCTACTGCTCCCATTAGCCGGACCAGAAAACTGGTCGTTACGTTTTCTTATATATATATAATACTTTATACATTAAATACACAAACACATTATTATATATATATATATATATAAAAAAAAATATATATATATATATATATATATATATATATATATATATATATATATATATATATACAGTATCGACCAAAAGTTTGGAAACATTACTATTTTTAATGTTTTTTGAAAGAAGTTTCTTCTGCTCATCCAAGCCTGCATTTATTTGATCAAAAATACAGAAAAAACAGTAATATTGTGAGATATTATTACAACTTAAAATAATAGTTTTCTATTTGAATATACTTTAAAAAAAAAAAAAAAACACTCCTATTTATTCCTGTGATGCAAAGCTGAATTTTCAGCATCATTACTCCAGCCTTCAGTGTCACATGTAACATCCAGTCTATCACATGATCATTTAGAAATCATTCTAATATTCTGATTTATTATGAGTGTTGGAAACAGTTCTGCTGTCTGAATAAAAGGTTAAAAGGACTGCATTTATTCAAAAAAAAAAAATAAATATTCTAATAATATATTTTCTAATTAATATCAGTTCTTGACTATTCACTTTTATCAATTGGTGAATAAAAGTATTGATTTTATTTAAAAAAAAGAAAGAAAAAAAATTACTGACCCCAAATTACTGACCAGTAGTGTATATTGTTATTACAAAATATTTATATTTTTAAAAACATAGCTTTTTTTTTTTATTTATGTTTTTTTATTATTCATCAAAGTATCCTAATGTATCACATGTTCTGAAAAAATATTAAGCTGCAGAACTGTTTCCAACTTTGATAATGAATCATCATATTAGAATGATTTCTAAAGGATCATGTGATAATGATCCTAAAAATTCAGCTTTGCATCACAGAAATAAATGATAATTTAAAGTATAATAAATTTAAAACAATTATTTTAAATTGTAATAATATATCACAATATGACATTTTTTTGTGTATTTTGATCAAATAAATGCAGGCTTGATGAGCAGAAGAAACTTCTTTCAAAAAACATTAAAAAATAGTAATATTCACAACTTTTGGGTCTGTACTGTATATATATATATATAGATAGATATATTGTATATATATAGATATATTATATATATTATTTTTTATTTTTTTTAAATCAATGCAATACGTTTTTTTATTGCATAGTTACATGATTTGCAGGTTTTAAGTATGATTTTCTATTCAGTTTAATGTACTTTATTGGAATAGTTTTTGTATACATTACCAAAGCATGTCACAAAATGAATAATGGCGATTAAAAGTAATACACCAATGTAATACATGAAATATTAAGATTCTGTTTTGGGTCTGGGCTGCAGTATATAAGGGCTCAGGTGTGGCTCAGATTTGGGGATTCTAGTTTACTTAAGGCTGAGAATTGGTACCAATAACAAAACTTGTTTTGGCCCAGTTCAGGCCCAGCTAAAGGTGATTAACTGGCTGAGATTGGGGCCGGTTATGGCCCATGTGTGGCCCTTAGTCTTTAATCCAGTTCTGGTCCACTTCAGGGCCGTCATTCTTTGCGGCACTGGGCCGAGGGAAAAGTGATTACGTGGCTCGGATCTGGGCCAGAAAACATTTGCTATGTGGGAGTTCATTGCAACTTTACAACATTCTGTTAATCAGTGAAGCTGTCTGCACTGCACAATCAATCACAATCACTGCATCAATCTCTTATATACATGTTTCAATAAGAGGATTCACAAGCTTGTAGAACTCAGCACTTGACAAAAACTCTTGCATTTTGAGAGGTGAGTGAAAATTTGATGCTCTCCAGAACACAAATACACACTAGTATCACGGTTCAGCTACTGTGAAGGAGCGAGGAATTAGGGAATTACAACAATAGCAGTCTTTAATCCTCCAAATAACTGAGACCACAGAACAGGCAGGAACACACGCACGCGTAGCACATGGGGTAGATATTCAAGAACAGACGCTAAACACAGGGCTTAAGTAACAAGGAACTAATAAGTTGATTAATGAACACAGGAGGAAGCTAATCAAACTTAATGGGAACAGGAAAACCAAATATGGGCATAATCAGACATGGGAGAAACTATAGGTAATGGGGAGAAAATCAAAAGACACGGGAACTCAAGACTGACACACTGGAGCGTTTGCCAAATATGTTTCTCTCTAACCATTAGGCCACGACTTCCCCCATATGTATCGCCAATATCAGATGGGGAGCACTCCTGATTCCCCAGGGCCCAAAGCTTACCTCGCTTATTGGTTAAGTCTGCCCCTGTATATTATTGCACTGATTTAGCTATTTACTGTGAGCAGAGTGTCAATCAATGCATTGGAGAATACTGCGAACAAAAATACAAAGAACTTGGCAACTCTGATTATCATAAAGGACATCATTATCTACTGTAATGTTACATTAATAAATTTAGCACACAGATATTCACATGAATTTATAGTTTAGGTAGGGAGGGTGCTAGAGCAGACAGCAACACAAAAATATGAATAATAGCCTAATAATTCAATAGTGTCTTCAGTATTAGGATTTTACAGTAAAGATATTGCACTAATTTTGACATTTAGGTACTTTAGTGTTTTATTATATTTGTATGAAATATAGGTTTGTTAAATCTTGGGTAACTAAATCATTTTAGATTGTTTTCCAGTCCGGCACTGATGACCAGAATAAAATGTCACTTCCTCATGTCTTTTGCCTGAGTGATGATGTGTTCAGGTCTAAAGGTGAATTTAGTCAAGAGTGTGGCTTTTGTTTTTCATTATCCATTCATTATCAGTTTTATCTTCTTTTATTGGCCCAATGCAGATAAAAAAGAATGAGGATGTGTCTGATGATTTCTGAGAAGTTGGTTCATGCATGTGGTCAATAGTATAGCTAAGCCTGAGTAGCTTATGCATTATGAATAAATATAAATATAATTAATATTTAAATTTAAATTTAAAAACACTTGCCAAAATATTGAATAAATGAGCACAGACAGGATGTCAAATTAACTGGTGTTCAGTCTGCTTTCTACTGAGTTCTGTGTGATCATTACAATACCAGATCTGCGGATATGATTCTATGTTATTAGTACTTGTCCTATTTTAGTATGTCATGTTTTCACGTCATTAACAGACATTTAGCTTTTATAACTCAGTGTATACAGTAATGGCTATAACCCTAATCAAATAACTGTTACAGAAATATGCTTCTGTATTTGTGACTTTGTAAGGAACTATGTAAGGAAAAAATACCTATATCCATGAACAAGTTTATAATTAAAATTAAAAAGCATAACACAAAAAAAAAACAAACAGCAACAGCAAAAAATAATAAAATAACATTAAAAATACATATACATTTATCTTAAAACTAAAAAAAAAAAAAAAAAACTTAAACAGCCTGATAGATCATCTTGCAGTAGATGTGTTTCAGTGTCTTCACTTCCTCACCTGCGCACAGGCGAGGAGGGTTTGATACCTGAAAAGAGACCACACACAAGCATGTAATAAAATAAACCAAACAAATGACTTAAATATTGTTTTACTGCAAAGCCACAGAAAAGAATAAAGATCACTTATTTTTTATGAAGGCAACCGAAACACACATATGATGCTCTAGAATGGGATGAACTGGACTGGACTGCTCACCTGAGGAGGAGTAGGAGCCCTTGGCCTTCTTGAATTTTCAGGTTTTATATTTTCATACATATTCTCATACTCATTTTCATGTTTGTCATTCTCGTATATATGTTCACTCATCTTCCCTGGAATCGTTCCATCTCCTCTAGCCTTCTGCAGATCAATAATTTATTTATAGTTTGCGTCCAACAATTTTTTTTCTTAAATTATAATCAGAACATCAGACAGAATGATGTTATCACTTGAGGTTAAATTAAATGTAAAATATGTTGCTGATAAACTATAAACAATGCTAATGCCTATCATGACTGAATATTTGTCAATATTCATAGTTTAAGTATAGTTTAAGTGTGATCATCAGCATGTCTTTGTGCAGTAACATGTGAAAGATTAAAGTCCATTTGAGCTTACTGTAAAAATAAACTCATCTATCAATAAACTCTTTAATTACCTGTAATTAAAGAGTTTATTGATTGATTAATTTTTTTTTTTTTTACTTTCAGAAGAGACTGAAGAGGTTACTCACTGTCTCCTGTCTGCTTTGTGCTGCTGTTTAAGGAAAGAAGACTTGATGAATTTGATACTGAAAGAAATATATACTGAATCATCTGTAATATGAATAGTTAATCTGAAATCTATTATATAATGTAATTATCAACGGCAGTCTAGATATAATTGGTGATCTCAGTTGTGTTGTCCAATCAAATCATACTAATGCTGGCATTATGAATGAATAACAAACATACCTCCACTTGCTTGTCCTTTTCGTTGTTGGCTTAACTTTGGGCTGCAGCATAAACACAAAGACATTTTGTTACAATTAGTTGTCTTTACCACATTTTTGTCTCACAAAAAAATGCACTTCATAACAGTTACAGTTACTGTGGTCCTTTTATCATGTATGAAATATCACTATTCAAATGTTAAGAAAATTCACTGAAATTCAGAAACACTGAGTTTGATATAAAACAGGAATAAAATCACATAAGAATGAGATCATAAGTTCACATTGTGTGACTTGATTTACAAAGGCCTGTTTTTGCAGCTGAAGTGGTAGAATTTGTATAACAATGTAATTGATGTCTATTAATATGTTAATCAAAGGTGTGATACAACAAATACACCCATGATCTGCCAGATTACGCACATTTTAGTAGATTTTGTAAATGACCAATCAGACCACAAATGCCTGCACCTGCCACTACAACTCCCAATGAAATCCCATCTCCGCCCCTGATGACAGCCCTCCTCCTCCTCCTTCTATGGAAAAGATACAAGATCCAAGACCAAAGCCATTTAACTGCACAAAATACTAACAGCAATACACTTTAACATGTATTAAAAGAATTAAGATCAGAATAATTTAAAACAACTACGACGGTGCATACATAAAGCAGAGATGTACAAACCAGTAGATATTTGTAATCCATCTTACTAGTTCTTAAAAACAAAAGTTCCTTTTTGAACAAGGTGGAAATTAAGGTCAAAGTATTGATTATCACAACTTGGTGAACCATCATGTTCAGCGTTAGTTTGAACTATTGCTTTACCTTTAACCTAGTAAAGTATGTTCTGTTGAGGCGTTCTCTTCTTTGTAGTACTATGCCAGGCTGTGCAGGATTTAAATCTCCACTGTTGTTGTGAAGTCAGTCCTCATCTATGGTGTGACTGTGTCTATGTGGCTCACATTGGTGGTCTGTTTTCATTAAACGTCCAGCTGAATGAGGCAGAAAGGTTTCACGAATTATGCAGAACAAAAGAGCAACACAACCCCCTAAATTCCCACCACCAATCCTCAACCCATAACAGAAACATCTTCTGGTCCAAAGTCTAGAGCACAAACAAAGACTCACTGACAAACTGAGCACTGAAGGAGGTCTGTACTTTTCATCAGTTTTGAGCCTCAAAGCACTTGATTTTTGAAATGTTTAACACTCTACGCGTTGATGATCAGGTTGAGTTTTGGCCGTCTCAGAGCTGACAGGGTTTCTAAATTTTTTAATATGATAGTCCACAACGGTCTGATCTCCTGCACTGGACTGATGGACCTGCCTGATCTGGTATCAGATGAGAAGATGATGCTGTTGCTAGGAGACAGAGGACTGTTAATCTTTGAATCCACTGCACAGAGAGGATAGCTGCAGTTCCCTCAGCGCTGATGTTTAGCAGATTGATTCTCCCTCTATTATGATTCTTCTTCTTTGGACCAATCAGGTCTGACATTAGTTATATTTTCTGTATGAGTGAGAAAGTACAAACACAATAGAATTAAAATGAGTCTTTCCACATTTTCACAGTTAGTGTGGTCAAGGGTGGTACAAGAAGGACAATCAACAATGAAGAAATCGTTTTGTTCAGTGTCTATTTATATCGTCATAGTGGTAACGTGTAATTTTACATTTTTAATGGATTTCATAGCTGATAGAAGACTGAAAAATCTGGTCTCAGACAAGAGGTAAAAAAACAAAAAAATATTGTCTTAAAGTTTAATTCAAAATAATGATAAAGCTTCAATTTTCAAGACAGTTTCAACATGATTTCCATTAATTAATAACATTTTTAAAAGTTTAACATGAGAGTGCCCTAAGTACACTCATCTGTGGCAAATCGGGTTCAGTACAATTAAACCACAAGCTCACTGCAAATAACAGCAGACTTGTGCATATCTAAAATATTATTATTATAACTCTCATTAGTACTTTTGCCTAGTTCACATCTGTGGTTTTAATTTACCCCCTCACCCAGTATATTAAATTCTTCATGTAACTGTTTCTCCCCTTCCCCCTTCCACACATTAAATTCCCTTCTTATAATCATATTTTAACCCTAGTGATAGCCGATGCTGGGCTATTAAATACTGAGTCGTTTAAGCAACACACCACGCGAACACCACTGTGGCAGTGTAGTTCTCCTGTAAGTGTCTCTCCAGCACTAGGTGCTACAGGTTAGTTTTGTATGTTCCAGAATCCTCCAGTGTCCCGGTTTCGGAGCTCAGCAGAGCGAGAGTGTTTCCTGTCCACAACTGACGTCTGTCTCCCTGTAGCTGCTGGACCTATTTGTAGTTGATCAGGCACTTGCTGTCAAATATTGAAGCTGTTTCCAAAATGCCACGCCTGACCTGTATCAATTGATGTGGCGGGTGGGTCCTCGGAGCAACAAACACCACACTTCCTCCTACTGCTTCCACTCGGCCGACCAAACCCACTGCAGATCTTCCCCTAAATACTGGCCTACTGTCAACAGCAAGCCCCGAAAGACAAGCTTGATGTTACTTGAGCCTGTACAACTTGCGCTAGGACGGCATATTTTTTGACTCTGCTACAACTACTGTAGGTAAATATTTACGGTTCAGTGGTATCCCCAAGTTCACACCACCCACAACCAAAACATGATTAATGCCCACGGCGGACATATATTTTTTCTGTAATTACTAATTAAAATAGTTCCAACTAAGTAACTTAGTTATTATACACCGCAAGGTCAACATATATTTCTTGAATTACAAAACCACAGCCTCCACCAAAAAGCGGCTAAACATGCACCGTGTACAGAACAAACTATCGTAGCACCCCTCAGGATCGAGCTCGCAGCTGTCAGGAGCTAGCTGCTGCTAACATCAGCTGACTACTGGATTGACAGATCCCCACCCGTTTCGTACACACCCGCGAGACCTCCGCCCACCACTACACCTGCCAGACACTACTTGCAGTTCTAGACAAAGCTTGCTCTCCCACTGTCCGGAGCACCCTAGCCCCGCTGGAATACTTAACACGAGTCTTACCCTTTGATCCCTCCGGCAAGCTGGCAACATATGTCACCTTCCACAGTCACAAGTTGACTGAACCGAAGGGGCGCAACACCCCCCATACCACACAGACTCGCATGCCGGCACCAGGCTCGTCCCTGGTTCCTCGTGTTTCCCCCAGACGACCACCCCCAACCGTTAAATAAAAAAAATATAAGAAAAGGATTGATCATGGGATTTCCTTTTGCAGGTAGCCGCCGCAATATTTCCAATCACTAAACACTGCGATGACATTCTAAAATGTAGGCTACACAAAGTATGCATCATCATAAGGTTATACTTACTGAATTTGGCCTTTAACCCCTAAAACGGGGCAAAGAGCCATATAGAGGCATTCAGAAAAATAATTTATTGCTATTTTCCATCTTCTTAGTACACAACATAATACGATATCTCAATGATTTTTTTTTTTATCCATACTTGTTACTTTTTTTAGTATTTTTTTATTTTAATGTTTGTGTTCCCTGAATTGTTTGATAAGTAATTGATTTCATTTTTAATATAATAACCTTGATACTTTTTTGACATCATACCTATTCTAACAAAACAATGGGTTTAAATGCTGATAATGTGACAAAGTGTATTCATTTTTTTTAACTTTTTTGTTTTTGTGAAAACCTGTGATCTGAACGTGTAAAATCATGTTGTTGTTAATAATTTTTCATTTTAAGGTTTTTAATATGTTACCATAAACATTGCACTACCCCGCTCATATTGTAATTAAATTTATTTATTCAGGTCTTAAAAAACACGCCTTTACAAAGTCTTAAAATTTGATCTTAAAAAATTCCTGCAGATACCACTGACCAATCACACCCCCACCCCCTCTACTCCCTCCGCTTCAGATCTCCTGGATTTTGGTACCCAGATGATGGACAGGTATGCTCCTCCTCCCACTATCTATGGTAAACAAGAACAGTAACATACAATTATTTAAAAAACAAAAGAAAGAAAACAAAAAAAACACAACATTTCTAAAACTAAAATAGAGCAGACAAGCTGCAACATATGTGGTAGAGATTATAGTCAGGGAAAAATAACTTTGTAAAATTCAGCTTTACACATTGTATATTTTTGAAAATAGAGTCGGTAAAGTGTTCAGTCCAAGCTTTGTTTATTCAAAAACTGAGCTTATTTCAGGTTAGTTTTAAGCACAGTAAGCATGTTTTTTTGTGAGGCGTTTTCCCGCCTCAGTTGTGACATTATTCGAGGCTGTGCAGATGTAATCTCCCTGTGTGTGAAGGTCAAGTCTCTTTTATGGGGGGAATGTTGTCTGTGGGTCACATTGGTGTTCTGCTCCATTATAAACTTGCCAGCTGAATGAAATTAAGCAGCAGGTTCAGAATTTGCAGAACACCGAAGAGTGACACACGCGAACCCCTAAATGCCACCACTATCCTCACCCTTAACAAGAAGACATCTTTGGTGCGCTATGTCTCTAGAGCATAAACAAAAAGACTCACTGGACAAAACTGCGCACCTGAAGGATATGTCTGTATTTCCATCAGGTTTGGCTCAAATCATCTTGATGTTTGAATGTGACACACCTCACGTTGATGATCAGGGTTTGAGCTGTTTGTGGCCGTCTCGAGCTGACAGGGTTGTCTATATGTCCCTTATATTCTCCCCTGTCTGATCTCTCGCACTGGCTGATGGACCCTGATCTGGTTATCAGATGAGAAAGATGATGCTGTTGCTAGGAGACAGAGGACTGTTATCTTGTTCCATCAGTGCTCGGCCGATGTGGGCCCCAAAAAAATTCTCACCCCCACCGTACAATTTTCATATCAGTCGATCATCGATACTTATCACGCGATCCCACTTTACGATCTTTATTTCTTTCCACTTTCAAGGCCTATTTTGCTCCTTACTGACAGTTGTTGACCCCCTCATCATAATCCTCCCCCCCTTACTGCCATCTTGCCCCTACCGGGGTCCCGTGCCACATGTCCGGGGGTCTGCAATCCTTCCCCCCTCCCCCCCCTTTCTCCTCCCGGTGGCCCTCCCTCTGTCTTCCGCTGGTTCTCTACTTTCCTGCCCCTCCTGTTCCTCGTGCCCCCCCCTAGGGCAGCTCCCCTCGAGCCCCTCCCCATCTCTGTCTCCCCCCCTTGTCCCCCACACAAACAAACACACCAAACACACACAAAAACAACACCACACACACACACAAAACACACACAACGACAAGACAATCAAACGATTTGCTGTTATCTCTCAGTCACTGAAAATAAGCTACTGAAACCCCTCAGAGGACAGTCTTAAAGGAACACTCTTTGGTCCAGTGAAGCACAAATCATACGAAAAATACAAATTCATCCTACACTCCCAACTTTTCTAAAAAACCCCTAAATCCCCACAGCCGCACCCTTAATAAACATCTTCTTCCACTAGAACAGAACAAAAGACTCACGGATTGATGATCAGGTTGAGTTTTGCCGTATCAGAGATGACGGGTTTCTATATGGAACAGTTATATTCTCCATCCACGTCTGATCTCTGCACTGGCGGAGGACCCACTGATCTGTTATCATATGAAGATATTCGTTGCAAGACAGGGAGGTTATCTCATTTATCTAGGCTGGCGATGTGGGAAAAAAAATTATCACACTGAACATTTTTCTATCAGTCGATATCTATAATTACAATCGATAATTTCAATCTTTAGTTCTTTCAAATTGAAAGGCTAGTTTGCTCCTCGTGAAAGTTGTAGAAACCCACGTTATTGTGGTTTTAAAAACTACTCTTTATTGTCAGAAACATGACAGACACTTCACGTTTTTTTTGAATTCTTTAACACTTTTACGTATTTTCCGTTAATAAAATAAATATCTTGATAGAAAATGTCTTGGTTTCTTGTGCTAACGTCTGATATTGCTTCAAATATATTTAACAGGTTTGTGTTGCCTGACTTTGATGGAACAAATCTCTGGCACAGTTTGAAGTGCAGGCTGCAATATTAATAATATGACAATAATATGACAGTTTACAGTAGTAGGCTATAGCTTGAGTAAGAATGCAGATGTAAATTTATGTTCATTAACAAAAATAGTAATCTAAAAATTGTAACAACCTCTTTTTTTATGGTAAAATGTAAATATTCGGACCGTTTTGAGTTATAATACAATTAACCATTGGTATTTAGTAGTAGTGTACATTTAGATCATGATAAACACAGTTAACATATACTATACATACAGTAGCAGACACACACAGAACATTGACTACAATATTGACTACAATATTTTTTTTGCTCTAACACTAACAAGTGACCATCAACATCAAAATTAACAACTTAAAACATCAAACCAATTGTCGTGGCAATTTTTAAGGTATGAGATACAAGTCTTTTGAATATTTATTTTCCTGCAGGAAAAGGCCTACATTCATACAGTCATTCGGGGTTGGGTGTAGATTGTAACAAAGAGGAAACACCCAAACTCAACATTTATACCTTCATCAGCGGATGCTTTGATCTCATCCAATCATAATGCATATTGCACATACAGTGGGTACAGAAAGTATTCAGACCCCCTTAAATTTTTCACTCTGTTATACTGTATTGCAGCCATTTGCTAAAATCATTTAAGTTCATTTTTTTCCCTCATCAATGTACACACAGCACCCCATATTGACAGAAAAACACAGAATTGTTGACATTTTTGCACATTTATTAAAAAAGAAAAACTGAAATATCACATGGTCCTAAGTATTCAGACCCTTTGCTCAGTGTTTAGTAGAAGCACCCTTTTGATCTAATACAGCCATGAGTCTTTTTGGGAAAGATGCAACAAGTTTTTCACACCTGAATTCGAGGATCCTCTGCTTC
>NC_056587.1:3923545-3923661 GCF_018340385.1 Cyprinus carpio
CTCCTTCGTTATTTTAGCTGTGTGCTTTGGGTCATTGTCTTGTTGGAAGGTGAACCTTAGGCCCAGTCTGAGGTCCTGAGCACTCTGGAGAAGGTTTTCGTCTAGGATATCCCTGG
>NC_056587.1:3923781-3924491 GCF_018340385.1 Cyprinus carpio
TTCATGTGTCTTGCACTGGTTTTCTCCACACATACCGCTTAGAATTAAGCCCAAAAAGTTCTATCTTGGTCTCATCAGACGAGAGAATCTTATTTCTTATATAGTTTTTTTTAGCAAACTCAATGCGAGCTTTCATGTGTCTTGCACTGAGGAGAGGCTTCCGTCGGGCCACTCTGCCATAAAGCCCCAACTGGTGGAGGGCTGCAGTGATGGTTGACTTTCTACAACTTTCTCCCATCTCCCGACTGCATCTCTGGAGCTCAGCCACAGTGATCTTTGGGTTCTTCTTTACCTCTCTCACCAAGGCTCTTCTCCCCCAATAGCTCAGTTTGGCCAGGCGGCCAGCTCTAGGAAGGGTTCTGGACGTCCCAAACGTCTTCCATTTAAGGATTATGGAGGCCACTGTGCTCTTAGGAACCTTAAGTGCAGCAGAAATTTTTTTGTAACCTTGGTCAGATCTGTGGCTTGCCACAATTCTGTCTCTGAGCTTTTCAGGCAGTTCCTTTGACCTCATGATTCTCATTTGCTCTGACATGCACTGTGAGCTGTAAGGTCTTATATAGACAGGTGTGTGGCTTTCCTAATCAAGTCCAATCAGTATAATCAAACACAGCTGGACTCAATTGAAGGTGTAAAACCATCTCAAGGATGATCAGAAGAAATGGACAGCACCTGAGTTAAATACTGTATATGAGTGTGTCTGAATACTT
>NC_056587.1:3924689-3924839 GCF_018340385.1 Cyprinus carpio
TCGATAACCATAAAGCATACTGAAACACTCAGAGACAGTCTAAAGAACACTCTTTAGTACAGTGAAGCAAATAATGCAGAAAATACAATTTCCTCCACACTCCCCACTTTTTACAAAAAAATGTTTTATCATTCATCGATAACCATAGAT
>NC_056587.1:3924949-3927018 GCF_018340385.1 Cyprinus carpio
TATCTCTTAATCCTTATAGCAGCAAACTACTCACTTCTATTTATACACTTCTTCACTCAGTCTCAAATCATGGACAACAAGACCTGCTAGAACCTTCCTCGATCTTATTTCTTCATGCATAAAACCTCCTCTGTGAGGAGTATACGGATCATCTGCTCTAACTTCAATAACATCTCTGTTCAAAGTTTCTAGACAAACTCTTATACATTTAAGAAATATAATGAGCATCCCATTAATCCTGTAATGTGTAAGTTAGCTATCTAATAGCAAATTAAATGTTGATAAACTGCACTTTAATTCTACTTGATACCTGATATTCATTCCCACATACATGTACTGTATCTTATTTTCAAGCAATGGAAAATTAGATACAGAGTACTCTATAGTAAACTGATGTAACAGATCTTTTACGGAGACAATTCTCAACAAGCTGATATGACAATTGCTGCAAAGGAAGCAGTTAATTTGTATATAGAGTATCAAATCTATCTCTCAGACCTACTCTGTATTCCTATATATTCATGTACCAACAACAAATAGCATGAAATTATTTCCTCCACACCAATCAATTAAACTTTCTAATGTAACGATAAAGATTCTTTGGATGTAATGCTATTTCTGATATTTTAAAACACAAAAATAAAATATTTTTTTTTCTTTATTAAATGTAATTTTTAGTCAAATGTATCAAATGTACCATTGTATAAATGCACCACCATGTATAAATACAGCTTTTATGAAATATATCTGCTCTCAGCATTTCTGCTTTTTCTGCTTCTGTTTTAAAACAACTTCATCTACAAGTTGTCAGGGCTGTAGGCAGCTGTTTGAACTTCCCTTTATGTGACTGAACTTTGAACAGTTTTTTATAAGATGAACTGGTGTTACACAGTGTGTGTCAATGCTCTGTTGAAATGAAAGCTGATGATGGACTTACAAAATGTGATAATTCCTCTACTGTTGTCTTCACCAGACTGGGGTTACGTTATGTTCATATGCGCAGTTTTTTCGCCTATATTCATAGAGAAGTATCCCGTAGTTTCCTGTTGTGAAGATTTAGTGCCTAAATCTATTCCCAAAAAAGCTGTCGTAAAGTTTTGTATATAATCCTTGCACATTTACAGATGATCTTTAACAAAGTTGTCTGTCTGGGATTTGTATTTCACTCTTTTTTGTCTTGCCTGTATTATTTCCGTCTGAAAGTCTCTCGTACCATTGATCTGAACTGATTTACTGAATATAGGTCAGAATCCATAATACATGAATTTTTTTTTTTTACATTTGCAATACCTCCGCTAAGAATTTTGGATAACAGAAAGTATATAGATATATTTTTGATTACATTAGACATTTTAGTATATCGGGAAATAAAGGTATCTTAAACGGAATCTGAATCCTTCTACACTCTTCTTGTCCCTCACTTTTTCTTTTCTGAAGGATGTCCAGTCCAGCTGTCTTGAGAATTTCCTGTGCAGCAGATTAAACCTATAAATCAAGCATGATGAAATTAGCACACCTAGCATAATTAGAGCCGTTATCATCTTGGAATATTTATGATGATTAAAAGCTTGGCAGCTATACACTGCTACTTCTCAGATATACATGGTAAAAAGGGTTGGCCCCCTTCGCTGAGTTCTTATTTTTATTGCATGGGTGCCCCAGTTTA
This sequence comes from Cyprinus carpio, assembly GCF_018340385.1. Taxonomy (NCBI): domain Eukaryota; kingdom Metazoa; phylum Chordata; class Actinopteri; order Cypriniformes; family Cyprinidae; genus Cyprinus; species Cyprinus carpio. Next base: position 3,926,616 of record NC_056587.1, read on the forward strand.
AGTTCAGAGTCATCAAACGAATTTTAAATATTAGAACAGGAGAACACAAGGAACACCACATGCAAGTTTTAAAATGAGATTTTTATTATTAAGGAACAAATCCAAACACTGCATGCCCCCCTGTGTGAAAAAGTGTTTAGGAGGCCCCTAAACCTAATAACGGGTGGGCCACTCTTGCAGCAACAACTGCAATCAAGCATTGGCGAGAACTATGCCAGGAGTCTGTTACACGCAAAAAAAAAAAAAACCTTGGAGGAATTTTGGTCCACTCATCTATGCAGAATTGTTGTAGCAGCCACATTTGAGGTTTTCGAGCGAACACGCCCGCCTTTTTAAGGTCTTGCACACATTTCCAGAGGATCAGGTCAACTTTGACTAGCCTCCAAAGTTGTTTGTTTTTTTC
>NC_056587.1:3927337-3928092 GCF_018340385.1 Cyprinus carpio
TTCTGAAATGCCGTGTTACTTTTACGCCAGACGTAATGGGACACACACCTTCCAAAAAGTTCAGCTTTTGTCTTGTTAGTCCACAGAGTATTTTCCCAAAAGTCTTGGGGATCATCAAGATGTTTTCTGGCAAAACTGAGATGAGCCTTTATGTTCTTTTTGCTCAGCAGCAGTTTTCATCTTGGAACTTTGCCATGCAGACCATTTTTGCCCAGTCTCTTTCTTATGGCGGAGTCATGAAGACTGACCTTAACTGAGGCAAGTGAGGCCTGCGGTTCTTTGGATGTTGTTGTGGGGTCTTTTGTGATCTCTTGGATGAGTCGTCGCTGAGCTCTTGGGGTAATTTTGGTCGGCTGGCCACTCCCGAGAAGGTTCTCCACAGTTCCATATTTTTGCCATTTGTGAATAATGGCTCTCACTGTGGTTCGCTGGAGTCCCAAAGCTTTAGAAATGGCTTTATAACCTTTTCCAGGTTTCTGAATTTCTTTGGATCTCAGCATGATGTCTAGCTTTTGAGGATCTTTTGGTCTACTTCACTTTGTCAGACAGGTCTTATTTAAGAGATTTCTTGATTGCGAACAGGTGTGGCAGTAATCAGATCTGGGTGTGGCTGGAGAAATTGAACTCAGGTGTGATAAACCACAGTTTTAACAGGGGGGCAAACACTTCTTCACACAGGGCCATGTAGTTTTGGATTTTGTTTTCCCTTAAAAATAAAAACCTTAATTTAAAAACTGAATGTTGTGTTTACTTGT
>NC_056587.1:3928281-3942016 GCF_018340385.1 Cyprinus carpio
GTAAATAAATGCCGCAAATCAAAAAAAAAAACTCATACAGTGATAGTCTTCCCTAGCGGCAGTCATACAGGACAAACCACTCTTACAGTGTTAGAAGGTATGTAAATAAATGCCGCTCATTTAAACTGACAAGGCATCTAAAGAAACTGTTGCTGTTATTGTAAGTAGAAGGCCTAGTAGTAGTACATTAGCCTGATTGTAAGCATTATAAGTAGGCTGTCATTTATATACTTTTTCCTTTTTCTTTTCTCACCCACCTCTACCCCTAAGACCAACCATTCTGGGGACTAAGAGGAGCAATAATCTGTCAGGGGTCATTGAATTTGATTGGCACATGATCCAATAGTGCAGAGGTGGGTGAGAAATGTATCACTCCGTTTGTCTGCGTTTGAGTATTCTAGACAGAGTTTGTGTGTAAGTGGTGGGGTATTGACTCTTTTTTCGCTTTACATAGTTAACTCTCTTCATTGAATCATTGACTGATTTGTTCAACACAATTCATTCAGGAGTGCCACCAGTGGACATGACCTTTCGTCATTTTTGTTGGTGGAGCAAAAATAGACAAAGTACCTAGCAATATATATTTTTTTTAAATGATTATGTTAACTTCTTGTTTTATGAATTGTTGTAATGCTGATGGTCTGTCTAGAAGCAAAGGTGCATCCATGCCATGCCTTACTGTAATTAGGAGATTCCAATGTGTCCTTGTAGAACTCGTAATTACAACCTGTACACTGACCACCACAGATTCACCAGAACAAAACCCTGAGTTAGGATAGGAATAAAAGTGGAAAGTTTGGTGTATGTAAGTGCTACTAAATTGGTGCAGGGGGATTTTTTTTATTTTTTATTAATAAAATAACCTTTACATATATATACACTGTAACAGAAATCTACAGATACAAACAAATAGTAAAGTGCAATAAAATAAAAACCTGAATGTGTATCCTTGTTTCCTTTCAACTACTCTGAAACAACACATCACAGAAACAGTAAGTCATTTAGTAGATGCTTTTATTCAAAGCGACTTACAAATGAGGACAATGGAAGCAATCAAAAATAAAACAATCCTCAGTTATCTTAAAATTCTTAAAATGAAATGAGGCAGAGTTAGGAAAAGGGTTAAAATAAAAGTAATCATAAACAATTAAATGTGTCTAGCAAATCAAATTAATTTCACAGACAACACTTCAAAACAGGGTCAATAAAATGATTTTACTTAAGCACCAGACCTTAACTTTACAAAAAAATATGTTAAGATGGAATCTCCACATGATATGAGGATCCAGCCCCGGACGCCAGATCCCATCAGAAAATATCAGTTTGTCAGTAACAGAATAACTGGTCAGCAGCGCTGGCTGTTAATACACCCAAACCCCGTCAGCAGCAGAGTCTTAAAAATACCCAAAACGAGGAGTGTTTTAACAGTCTTCTGTCCAGTCGAGAAGTTGACAACAACAACAAAAGTAACAGAGTTTATTGAACAATCTTTTTCTTGCACGTCTCAATGTTCAAACTTCGTCTGACCAGCACAAGTCCAACATGTACTGTTATACACAACAACAACATCCCATTAACCTTGCTTCCTATAAACATTCCCTCTCTGTCACCCTCATCATACACACAAACAGATCATGAAACCCCACAAGCATGAGATTGAACAACAATGGAAATACAAAAGAAGGAAAAATTTACAAGAAGTATAATAAACAGAAACATAATAAATAAACAATAAAAATACTTAATATAATGATAAATGATAAAAAATAATAAAATAATAACTCTATGAATTAGTGAACTATGAATGACTAATGATATGAATAAATTATTATAAATTAATTAAAAAACATGAAAACACACAATTTGCACGTGAGGATCTAAGGATCCTTCAAATATAACAGACTTGATAGATTTTATATTGAGAACCTCAGCTGATTACAGCAATGTTTGTGATGTTAAAGAAAAAATAAAATAATTATTTTTTCAGTTGTGTGTTATGACACCATTTTTAACTTTAACCGTTTTAACTTTTACATATAAAAGAAATGGCATACATACATTGTAAATAAGAGAACAGTAGTTATATCACCTTTTTGGGAAAGATCATGAACGATATAATTAGACAATCAGATCGTCACAACCACATGGACTTTGTTTGTGTTTTCACCGTTCTCTGCTTTTTTAGTGGTTGTCATGGTTATTGATCTCACTATGTTATTATGTTCAGGTGTGTCTTGTTACTATCCTCATTAGGTCTGTGTTTTTAAGTTACTGTCTGTTCAGTTTGAGGTTGTCGGGTCTCGTCAATGTTACGTGTATCGCCAGTCTTCCCTTGTTTGGATTTACTTATCTGTGGATTTATTAAAGACTGCTTGTCTTCATCTCGTCTTCGTGTGTTTATCGACACAGCTCCGTGACACAGATAATATAACTTCCATATAAATAATGGACACACAAAAAAAATTGATTAATAAAACTCATTTACAAACAGAAGAAAAAAATGCCATTTATTTAATTTCCATTAGTAACACTGAGCTCAGGTCTAAAGGTGAATTTAGTCATGAACGTAACCTGTTTTTCATTAACCACTATCACTTATTTTATTTGTCCAGTACAAGGAAGAAAGAATGAGAATGTGTCTTGTTTGTAAATTTAAAACATCATTTGACATACAGTAAAGACATTTGCAGAAGAGATCAAAATGAAATTTGAAACTGAAATACTGTAAACTTGTATTTTCTGTACTTGTGTTGGGAGAAAATCCATAGAATTAATTTAATCTTTCTCAACTATGTTAAGCAGACGAGACTGAACTACACTTTTATTCATAACAAAGCATAATCAAGCCAAAATACTGAATAAATGAACACAGATGGTGGGAATTCTATAAAGAACAGGTGTTAAATATGCTTTCTACTGTGTGCACTACTTGACATCTTAACATACTTGACTTAAATGTGGCAGGTGCTTTATATGGATTGCAAATGGCTTTTTTTTTTTTTTCGTTTCTTCTGAGAGGTGATCTAAAGACAAGAGCTTTAAGGGGGAGCTGGAACTAATTTATAGCCTAATAAAATATGGATAGTATGAACATTGGGACCCAGGGTCTGTCTAATCACAGTTATTAGCCAATCAGTGCAATAATATAAGTGCTATATCTCTAAGTAACGCTGTAATCCAAGCGATAATCGTAGACTGGATGACCTTCTTTTTAAAGGTAAATGTTTAATTTTTAGGTGTTTGTGTGTATTAATTATCACAGGCTATAATAAAAACAAGTAGGGCTATACTGCGGTGGTCTGTGGTTTCAGAATTTGAGTGGGTGTATAGGCCTGGCTAGAGAGTCATGAAATTGTTGTCCCAGCTGCCCTGATGACCAGAATAAAAATGTCCTTCCGTAGTCTTTGGCTCTGAGTGAAGTGTTTTCAGGTTCTAAAAGTGATTTTATTCATGAATGCGGCCTTTGTGTCATTACCCACTATCAGTTTTAGCTTCTGTGTATTGCCCAGTGCAGGTAAAAAAGATATGAGGAAACTGTTCTAGCAGGGGTCAACTAGGATAGCAAGCCTGAGTAATTTACGCATTATAAATAAATATAAATATAATTCATATTTAAATGTAAAAACACTAGCCAAAAATATTGAATAAATGAGCACAGACAGGATGTCAAATGAACTGGTGTTCAGTCATACTTTTCTACTGAGGTCTGTGTGTGTAGATTTATTCTACGTGGAGGCCTGCAAACTAATCATACCAATTTCAGCCTTGCAGATATGATTCTGTGTCTTGTACTTGTCCTATTTAGTATGTAATGTTTCACATGTCAGTAACAGACATTTATCTTTTTACCAACTCAGTGAATAGGTTAAGGCTATCTTGACCCTAATCTGTACTGTTACAGAAATATACTTCTGTAATTGTGACTTTGTAAGGAACTTATGTACGCCAAAAATACCTTTGTCAATAGTGAGGAAACAAGTATAATTAAAAAGGCATTAGTTGGCACATAGAACAACAGTTGTTGCAACAGTTTATAATTTATTCAGTAATACCAAAATCCATTATGTATCTTTAAATGTATAAAAAAAAAGAGAACAAAAGGTAAAAAAAAAAAAACACAAAAAAGGAGGAAAATCATGAGGTCAGCCTGCTGAGATTCTCTCTTGCAGTAGAGGTGTTTCAGTGTCCTACTTCCCTCACCTGCGCACAGGAGGAGTGATTTGATACCTGAACAGAGGATGTGACACAAGCATGTAATAAAATCAAACCAACCAAATGACTTCCTTATTGTTTTACTACAAAAAGCACAGAAAAGCAAATAAAAGAGCACTTGTAGTTTGTGATGCAGCTGGAAACACACACACATGCTTTAGAATGAGTTGAACTGGACTGGACTGCTCACCTGAGGAGTGAGTAGGCGCCCCCTTGGCCTTCTTGAATTTTCTCAAGTTTTGGCATTTTCATATACACATATTCTCATACTCATTTCTCATGTTTGGTCATTTCGTCATATATGTTCACTCATCTTCCCTGGAATCGTTCCATCTCCTCTAGCCTTCTGCAAATCAATAAATTATTTATAGTTTGTGTCCAACAACTTTTTTTTTCTTAAATTATAACTCAAAACATCAGGACAGAATGATGTTGTCACTTGAGGTTAAATTAAATGTAAAATATATTAGATTGATAAACACATGATGAAACAGAAAAAGCCCACTATAAACCTTGCTAATGGGCCTATCCTGACTGAATATGTGTCATTATTTCATAGTTTAGTAAGCGGTGAGTACGGCGTACCACCAAAGGCCCTGCAAAAGTACGCATCCCGGTTGAAAGATTAAAGTCCATTTGAGCTTACTGCAAATAACTAAAACGACACAAACTCTTGGGACGGTAATTAATGCTGATGATTTGATTATTTTTTTTTTTTTTTTTTACTTTCAGAAGAGACTGCAGAGAGGTTACTCACTGTATTCTATCTGCTTTGTGCTATATGTTCAGGAATAGAACGACTCCATTTAATTGATACCGAAATAAAATAAGTATACTGAATCATCTGTAATATGAATAGTTAATCTGAAATCTATTATTTAATGTAATTATCAAGGGCAATCTAGATATAATTGGTGATGTCAATTGTGTTGTTCAAACAAATCATACTAATGCTGGCATTATGAATGAATAACAAACATACACCTCACTTGCTTGTCCTTTTTTGTTGTTGGTTTAACTTTGGGCTGCAGCATAAACACAAAGAAGACATTTTGTTACAATTAGTTGTCTTTACCACATTTTTGTCTCACAAAAAAATTTAACTTTATAACAGTTACAGTGGTCATTTTATCATGTATGAAATATCACTATTCAAATGTTAACAAAATTCACAGAAATTCAGAAACACTGAGTTTGATATAAAACAGGAATAAAATCACATAAGAATTTTTATCATAAAGTTCATACATGTGTGTAGAACTGTTGCAAGCTGAAGTTGTGATTTGTATACAAATGTATTGATGTATATAATATGTTAAATCAAAGGTGTGATCACAAAATACACCATGATCTGCCAGATTACTCACATTTTTTTAGTTTTTGTTAAATAGACAATCAAGCCACAAACGCCTACAACTGCCACTAAAACCCCAATGACAATCCCAGCTATCGCCCCTGATGACAGCCCTCCTCCTCCTCCTCCTCCTCTTCCTCCTACTATGGAAAAGATACAAGAATCAAAAGACCAAAGCCATTTACTACACACAATACTAACAGTAATACACTTTAACATGTATTAAAACAAATAAAAAAATAAGGGCAAATAGCTAATTTATCAAACACAAGGGAATTACATGACAAGCAGAGATGTACAAAAACATTAGATATTTTAATATACGTTCTTAACTAGTAAGTTCCTTTGAACAAGTGCTAAATTGTGAGGTGTTTCTCTTTGTGACATTATTTCGAGGCTGTGCAGATGTAATCTCACACTGTGTGTGAAGTCAGTCTTGTGGTATGGTGAATGTCTGTGGTCACATTCAGTGTCTGTTTCATTAAACTTCCAGCTGAAGTTGTCTTGAGGTCAGGTGTCTGCTCCATTAATACTTCCAGCATCGACTGAAGCAGAAGTTCAGAATTGGCAGAAACAAGAGAGTGACACCACGAACCCCTAAATGCCACCACATCCTCACCCTTAACAGAAACGCATCTTCTGGTCCATCTAGAGCATAAACAAAGACTCACATTGACAAACTGAGCAATGAAGAATGTCTGTATTTCATCAGGTTTGAGCTCAAATCATCTTGATGTTTGTGCATGTTTCCACACTCACAGTGATTGATGATCAGGTTGAGTTTTGCCGTCTGAGAGCTGACAGGGTTTCTATATGTACATTGATATTCTCCACTGTCTGATCTCACCATGCACTGGACTGATGGTTACTGATCTGTTGTATCAGATGAGAAGATGATGCTGTTGCTAGGGAGACAGAGGACTGTTATCTTTCATCCACTGCACAGAGAGGGATGCTGCCAGTTCCCTCAAGGCTGATGTTAACAGATGATTCTCCCTCTATTAATGATTCTTCTGGACCAATAAGTCTGACATTAGTTATATTTTCTGTATGAGTGAGAAAGAACAAACACAACAGAATTAAAATGAGTCTTTCACATTTTCACAGTTAGTGTGGTCAAGGGTGGTACAGAAGGACAATCAACAATGAAAGGAATGTTTATGTTCAGTGTCTATTTATATTGTCATAGTTTGTAAAGTTTAATTTACATTTTTAATGGATTTCATAGCTGATAGAAGACTGAAAATCTTCTACCACAAAGCTCACTGCAAATAACAGCAGACTTGTGCATATCTAAAATATTATTATTATACTCTTATAAGTACTTCTGCTTGTCACATCTGTGTTTAATTTACAGCATATTAAATTGCTTCATGTCACTTTTCCCCCTTCCACACATTAAAATCATTTCTTATAATCATATTTTAACCATATATAGCCGATGCTTTGATATTAAATACTGAAGTTTAAGCAACACTCTCACCGAACACTTGTAGTGAAGTTTCTTCTGTAATTTGGTCTCCAGCACTAGTTACTACAGTTAGTCTGTATGTTCCAGAATCATTCAGTCTCAGGTTACGGAGCTCCAGAGCGAGAGTGTTTCTGTCAAAACTGACTCTGTCTCTGTATGCTGAGGCTATTACAGTTGAATCAGGCAGTGCTGTCAATATAGCAGTTGTTCCAAAATGCCACTGAACTGTATCAATTGATGTGGAGGGTGGGATATCAGGAGCAAACACCACACTTCCTCCTACTGCTCCATTAGCCGGACCAGAAAACTGCAGATCTTCCCCTAAATATTGTCCTATGTCAAAGAAAGAAAGAAAGAAAGAAAGACATTGAGTTATTGACTAATTGCACTAGATGGCATACTTTTAATCTGCTACAACTACGTACAGTAGATAAATATTTAACATTAGTTGGATCCACAAGTTCACAACAACAAAAAACAATGATTAACTGCAAAGGCGGACATATATTTTTCTGTAATTACTAATTAAAATAGTTCCAACTAAGTAACTTAGTTATTATACACAGCAATTCAACATATATTTTTGAATGACAAAAAAGCCTCACCAAAAAGTGATAACATGCACAGCGTACAGTACAAACTATCAGAAACCATCATGATCGAGCTCTCAGCTGTCAGGAGCTGCTGCTTAAATCATCTGAACTATTTACATCAGTTTTCAGTCAATGATAAACAGCAGTTCTAGACAGAAGAGCTCACTGCGCCACCTAGCGCTGGATATTAACACGAGTCTTACCTTTGATCATTCCGGAAATTGCCCAGTCACGTGACTGTCTCGAAGAGTGCAAAACACCCATTGAACTGCAGCACAAGCCTGTCAATGTTCCTTCTGTTTCAAAGCCACAGTTAAAGTTAAAGTTAAAGTTAAAGTTAATAAGTTAATAAAAACAAATATAAGAAAAGGATTTATATGGATTTCCTTTTGCAGGTAGCCACCGCAATATTTCAATCACTAAAACTGCGTGACATTCTAATATGTAGGCTACACAAAGTATGCATCATCAATAAGGTTTATACTGAATTTGGACTTTTAACCCTAAAAAGGGCAAGACCATAAAGAGAAATAAGAAAATTTATTTATTGCTATTTTCCATCTTCTTAGGACACAAATAATACAATCTCATGATTTTTTTTCTTCTTTTTTTTATTATTTTAATGTTTGTATTCCCTGATTGTTTGATAAGAATTGTTTCATTTAATATAATAATTGATACTTTTGACTCATACCTATTCTTAAAAATGGTTTAAATGCTGAAATGTAAAGTTTATCATTTTTTTAACTTTTTGTTTTTGTGGAAACCTGTATCTGAACTGTAAATCATGGTTTTTAATCATTTTTAATTTTAAGGTTTAATATGTTACCATAGACATTGCACTACCCACTCATATTGTATTAATTTTATTTATGCAGGTCTTAAAAAGTCTTAAAATTTGATCTTAAAAATCTTGCAGATTCTCTGATCAATCACCCCCATCACCCCTCCGCTCAGATCTCCTGGATTTTGGTACCCAAATGATGACAGGTATGCTCGTCCTCCTCCAGCTATTATGGTAAACATACAAGAACAGTAACAGACAATTATCTTTAAAAAAAGAAAGAAAAAAAACAAAATATCTAAAACAAAATAAGAGCAAAAGCTACAACAGAGGTGTGTAGATTATAGTAGGGAAAAATAAATTAGTAAAATTAGTTTATTGTATATTTTTGAAAATAGAGTCGTAAATGTCAGTCAAAGCTTTGTTTATCAAAACTTAGCTAATTTCAGGTTAGTTTTAACCACAGTAAAGCTATATGTTTTGGGTGGGAGGTGCTCTCTTTGTGACATTATTCCGGAGTAGCTGTGCAGATGTAATTCCAGCACTGTGTGAAGTCAGCCCCGCTTTATTGTGAATGTGTCTGTGGTCACAGTGTTGTCTGTTTCCCATTAAACTTCCAGCTGAATGAGGCAGCAGGTTCAGAGTTTACCTGCAGAACAAAGGCGACACATGAACCCCTAAATCTACCACATCCTCACCCTTAACAGAAACATCTTCTGGTCCATCTAGAGCATAAACAAAGACTCACTGACAGGCGAGCACTGGGGATGTCTGTATTTCATCAGGTTGAGGACTCAAATCATCTTGATGTTTGAATGTTTTAACACTCACAGTTGATGATCAGGTTAAGTTTGCCGTCTCAGGAGCTGACAGGGTTTTCTCTATCTTACATTGATATCTCCACTGTCTGATCTCTTTGCACTGGACTGATGTTACACTGATCTGTTATCTAGATTAGAAGATGATGCTGTTGCTAGGGACATCGGACCCGTATCTTTCCAGCTTTGCTGGGGCTATGTGGGCAAAAATTCTCAACCTAATAACGTTTTCCATAAAATCAGATCTATAAAATCTATAATTATCACGATAGAATTTCAAACTTATTTTTTCTTTTCACAAATTTAAAGGCATATTTTGCTCCTCACTGAACTGGGAGAAACCAGACTTTTAATGTGTGTGTTGTAACAAAACTACTCTTTATTGTCAGAAACACTGACAGACCCCCGTCACCGTTTTTTGAATTTCCTCCAATTTTCAGTCATGTGGGGTTTCCTAATAAAATAAAATATCTTGATAGAAAAATGTCTTTGGGTTTCTTTGTCTCTAACTCTGATATTGCTTCACTATAATTTAAGCAGGTTTGTGTTGCTTGACTTTGATGGCAACAAATCCATCTGGCACAGTTTTAAGTGCAGGCTGCAATATTTAATACCAGGACAATAGTTGGACAGTTTACCTTAGCAGTAGGGCTGGTAGCTTTGAGTCAAGAATGCAGAGTTAAAAAATTATGTTCAATTCACAAAAAATAGTAATGCTAAAAATTGTAAATCAACTTTTTCTTTTTTACATGGTAAAAGTGTAAATATTCTTACCGTGTTGAGTTATATTATAATTAACCATGTGATATTTCGTAGTAGCGTAAGGCTGTAGGATCATAAGATGAACAACCACAGTTAACATTTACTATACATACAGTAGCAGACACGCACACAACAGTGACTACAACAAAGTATTTTTTTTTTTGCTTCATTTCTCTATGTATACCATTGTTCATGTAAAACCTTGAACTTGTTAAAATCTAGACATTGACCATCAACATCAAAATTAACAACATTAAACTCAACAAACCAAATTGTCGTGGCAATTTTTAAGGTGTGAGATACAATCTTGTGATATTTTATTTTCCTGGAGGAAAAGGTCTACATTCATACAGATATTCAGGGTTGGCTGTAGATTGGAACAAAGAGGAAACCTTCATCAAATGCGGATGCTTTGATCTCATCCAATCATAATGCATACTGAACATACAGTGGGTACAAGTGGGTATATATGCCCAGGTGCCTAACAATGTCCTTCAGATGCATTTCTAATAATTTAATTAAGTAGCCAGGACATAAGGTAGGCCAGGAGATGACTAACACTAAAATAACATCTCTGTTTCACACTTGTTTTTCCCCCCTCACACACAACACACACGACACACACACAACACACACACACACAGCACACACTTCTGCTTCTTCTTCTTTGTGCGTTGGGTCCTCACGTTGAGTGATGAACATGTCACGTTTTGGGGTCATTTTTAATTGGGTTTTGATGCGTTTGCTGCAGATGGGGCTGAAGAGGGCCAAATCCGAGCCCGGAATTCCCTGTGGCACACTGGACTTCAGGGACGATGTAAGACTCTGAGGTACAGCCACATGCCGTCCTTAGTAGATGTTCCCTGCTTGGGGCTGCTTAGGGCTACTCCAGCCGGGGGGCTGCTATCTTCAAGATAGCACAGGAGCTTCTCCTGCTCTCAAACAGAGGACTGCACCCATCCTCTGGACTTTATTCATTCCTCCATGCAGTCGGGGGATCCTGTGGCGTACGGGATTTCCCCCAGTTTTCAGATCGAGTTCCAAAGCTCTTCAAGGAAGCTTTAAGGTCTCCGTGGCGTAGCTCTTTTTTTGGGGCCCCCCTTGTGCTCCTTTAGAGCAAGCACCAAAGGGATTGCCCATTTTTTGCACTCGCACAAAAAGACACATTGTTTTGGATGTCAATCGGATCACGTAGGGCTATTCTGGTCCCAGGTGGACATTCCATGCTAAGCTGTTCGATCCTACGTTACTTTCCTCCGCAAGCTGGTGTAGATGCCTAGGTATATTTTGGCCTTGAGCTTGGGCTTATCCTTGTCAGGGTTTTTGGTAGCTTTGTCCACTTATCCTCCGACAGTTTTCCTTCCATCCCCTCATGACGGTCAAGGGTGGAATATGTTCAATTTTTTGGCATGTCCGGCGGTAGACTGTCCAGGCTTCGCACCATACAGAAAAGTTGGTAAGACAACGGCCCTGTAGACCTTCATTTTGATCTCCTGCTTATGCCATCCTTTCCCCCTACCGAGGCAAACGTAGTGTCCAAAGGCCTGCGCTGGGCCTTGACAATCCTGATGTTAATTCATCCATCTATGTGCACAAGCACGAGACAGTGTACACCAGGGTAGTAAACTTGTCGAACGGCTGAAAGCTTTTTGTGCCCCAACACCTTCACCAAAGAGGGTTGTCTCAGTGTAGGGGTTTCCCAGGAGCAGATTTGTATAGGACTTCAGTCTTCTTTGTGCTGATTTGTTAATACCGAAGTTATTGGCAAGCTAGAGAGGTGGTCCATACTGTCCCCCTGAGATTCTTTAATTATTTGACGCCAGCAACCAGAGCACAGTCAAATCATCCAACCAAAGTTCTCTGAACAGTGACTCCCTCCACCTAGTTTGGCTTGCAACACCTGCGGCAGATTGAATAGCCCACCGTCAAACGATAGATGAAGTTTAATATCCCCATGTTGTAATTCTGGAATGAGTCTTGCAGCATGCAGCAGCAAAACCATGCTGTGAAAGCGCCCGTGGCGCTAGAAAACGCGCCTTGCTTTCAACACCCCCGTTTGTGATTGGAACGGATCAAGAGTTCTTGCTGAGCTCTGACGCGGCCGTCATGGCCATCATGGAGATTGCGCTGAACAATACCATGAACTTTTTTCTGCGACACAACCATATTAGTATGGAGAGGCCCCTCTATGGTTGTCGCAGTCACTAGCCGTTTGCTTTTCCTTTTATAGAGATTGATTATAAAGTAGTCCTTAAACTCCTTGGGGACCGGCTTCTAATTTCCGACATCAGCCTGGAGAGGTCGTCAGTTCTTCTCTGGACTAAGCGAGGGTCAGGCCCGCCAGCCTTTGTAAATTTCTGGCTGGCATGGCATGGACCCTGGAGCTTTTGTGCCTGATGAGAGAATGTTATGGCTTTGCTGATTTCCTCAGTGATGGGTAGAACAGCCTAAGACTGGTTTATTTCACTTGAGGCAATCTGCGCAATTGCCTCCTCATTTATAGCGAGCCGTTGAGAGACACCGCGCTGTAGTGTTTGAAACCTATGCCACCTTTCAAGTTATTTTGTCCTTCGCCGTAAGGAGTGTTGTTCCATCTAATGTTCAGAAGAGCTTGAAGTTCTGATGTTGGCGGACCATAGAGCCTTCTTGAGTGCATTATATAGCACTTGGGTGTTGTGTACTGTCAGCGTAGGATTGAATCCCCAAGTTTTTGCGCACAGCCAGGCATCGTTGGCCTGACCTGAGTCTCTGCTGACATCCTGCGATGTTTGAAAAGGCAACTTTCTTAAACTTGAGCTTCTGTCATTCAGATATGCTTTTATATTATGCAGGCGATGTTTTCGTGCAAGGCGTACTCGTATTTGCTTCTGCATCGTTCTCATCAAACTCATGCTGATGTGTTACGTAATGGAACACGCAAGTGATTCAAGGGCTGTAGAATGCAGTCACGGTCTTGAGAGCAGTACCCAGTCTGCCTGCAACGTCTGTATGCTCGAACTTAGAGACTCCAGGTTGATGGGCTAAGCCCTCAACAAATGCAGCCTGGTGTGTCTGTTGTAAGAGGCAGTGATGTTAAGAACGCTTGAACACATCTGTGTCCTTGTGGGCTCTGCTAGTCTTAATCCGAATTTAGTTTGGAAATAATGATACGATGTCGATCCAACATCAGCACCCAATAGTCCTTAGTCACCCTGACATCGTGGTCCGGTCACTCCCTCCTCACGATAAGTAGTCAATCAAAAGTGCCAGTGTGTGGAACGAGATGCATCCATGAAGTCTTCTTACGCTTTGGTAGTTGGAAATACCGTGTTGGTGTGAGTAGGATCAAAATTCAGAGCATGTTTGGCAGCAGTAGAAGACGTTGCTGTTACATTTTCCAATACCAATGGTTCAGACCCCTAGGACTCCATTCCAGGTTTGATGGTCACTACCAACTCTGGCGTTGAAATCAACCCAAGTACAGAAGTTTATGCCCGAGCTGTCTTAGCGAGCAAGGGGGGGGGGTAAGTGGGGAGAAGCTTCCATCATTATAACACTTGATTTTGATCTCTGTACAGAGTTGGTCATGGTAGGGCAGAGGCACTGATGATGTGGGCGCCCGCCTTTGTTACCAAATAGGTGGAGCTGTAGGGTCATTAACGGTTCGTCTTTATTTCCCCTGGTTGCTTGCCATTGTGGTTTACCAGATGATTTTTTTACGGCAAAACCAACACCAGTCATCGCGTCTACCCGCTCCTGGCC
>NC_056587.1:3945925-3957745 GCF_018340385.1 Cyprinus carpio
TTTGCTGTTATCTCTCAGCTCACTGTAACACACACACACACACACACACACACATCAAATAGATTTGCTGTTATCTCTCAGCTCACTGTAAACTTAAGCATACTGAAACACTCAGAGACAGTCTAAATAACACTCTTTCGTACAGTCAAGCAAATAATACAGAAAATACAATTTCCTCCTCAATCACCAAAAATTTTTTTATCATTCATTGATAACCATAGAAGATTAAATAAAATAACATCTTACACCATCTCTGAAAATTTTCTTTCTTTCCATGTTTTCCACCAGAGGTCTTAAATCAAACTTAGGCTATTTTAATGAGAGATAGATATCTCAGTATCTCTTAATCATATAGCAAACTGCGTATCACTTCTATTTATACACTTCTTCACTCAGTCTCAAATCATGTACAACAAGACCTGCTAGAACCCTCGATTTTATTTCTTCATGCATAAATCCTCCTCCTCTGACGAGGAGTATACCGGATCATCTGCTCTAACTACAATAACACCTCTGATCAAAGTTTCTAGACAAACTCTTATACATTTTATTGAAATATCTAATGAGCATCCCATTAATCCTGCAATGTGTAAGTTAGCTATCTAATAACCAAATAATGTTGATAAACTGCACTTTAATTCTACTAAAATTATTTACTAAATATTCAATAGAGAAATTATGCAGTAGTTTTCCTTTATGAAATGATTAAAGTGCTAAATATAGTTCACCAAAACAAAGCTGTCGTACAATTTTTATATAATCTCTTGCAACATTTACAGATGATCTTTACAAAGTTTGCTGTCTGGGATTTGATTTCAATCATTTTTCTTTTCCTGTATTATTTCCTCTGAATATCTCTCTTACCATTGATCTGAACTGATTTACTGATATTTTTTTAATTATTTTTTTTTTTACATTGATGATGACTTACAAAATGTGGATAATTCCCTCACTGTTGTTCTGCACCACTGTGTTTTTACAGGTTAGGGAGTGTCATATGCTGCAGTTTTTCTCCCAAATATTCAATAGAGAAATTATGCAGTAGTCTTCCTTTGTGAAATTATTAAACTGCTAAATCTAGTCTCACCAAAACAAAGCTGTCGCATTGGAATTTTTATATAATCTCTTTTGCAACATTTTACAGATGATCTTTACAAAGTTTTCTTGTCTGGGATTTGATTTCAATCTATTTTCTTTTTCCTGTATTATTTCCTCTGAATATCTCTCTTACCATATTGATCTGAACTGATTTTACTGATATATTCCAAGAATCCATTAACATGGAGGTTATTTTTTTTTTTTTAATTTTTACATTTTGCCAAGAACTGTTAAGAATGTTGATAAACATAAAATTATATATATATATTTTTTGATTACATTAGACATTTGTATATATGAAATATGTATATTAGAAAGGAAAGCTGAATCTGCTAAACTCTTTCTGTCCCTCACTGTTTTCTTTTCTGAAGAATGTCCAATCATGCTGTCTTGAGAAATTTCCTGTGCAGACAGACTAAACTAATAAATCAAGAATGTTTGAAATTAGCATACAAATATCATAATTAGATCCTTTTACAATCTTGGAATATTTATATGATTAAAAAGCCTTGTCAGCTATAAAATGCTACTTTTAAGATATTCAGTGGTGTGATAAAGTGTTGGCCCCCTTCCTGATTTCTTTTTTCTTTTTTCTTTTTTTTGCATGTTTGTCACACTTTAATGTTTCAGATCATCAAACAAATTTAAATATTAGTAAAAGATAACACAAGTGAACACAACATGCAGTTTTTATTATTTAGGGAAAACAAAATCCAAAACTACATGGCCCTGTGTGAAAAAGTGTTTGTCCCCTAAACCTAATAACTCTTAGCAGCAACAACTGCAATCAAGCGTTTGCGATAACTTGCAATGAGTCTGTTACAGCGCCGGTCCACTCATCTATGCAGAATTTTTGTAATTCAGCCACATTGGAGGGTTTTCGAACATGAACCGCCTTTTTAAGGTCATGCCACAGCATCTCAATAGGATTCAGGTCAGGATTTTGACTAGGCCACTCCAAAGTCTTCATTTTGTTTTTCTTCAGCCATTCAGAGGTGGACTTGCTGGTATGTTTTGGATCATTGTCCTGCTGCAGAACCCAAGTTCATTTCCGCTTGAGATCACGAACAGATGGCTGGACATTCTCCTTCAGGATTTTTTGATAGAGTGCAGAAATCATGGTTCCATCAATTATGGCAAGTCGTCCAGGTCCTGAAGCAGCAAAGCCCCAGATCATCACACTACCACCACCATATTTTACTTTTGCTATGATGCTCTTTTTTTTCTGAAATGCCGTGTTACTTTTTATTTCTTGGCTAGACATAATAGGACACACACCTTCCAAAAAGTTTAATTCTTTTGTCTCCGGCCAGCTCACAGAGTATTTTCCCAAAAGTCTTGGGGGATCATCAAGATGTTTTCTGGTGAAACTGAGACGCAGCCTTTATGTTCTTTTTTGTCAGCAGCTGCTTCTCGCCTTGGAACTCCCCTGCCATGCCCGACCATTTTTTGCCCAGTCTCTTTCTTATGATGGAGCTCATGAACACTGATGACCTTAACTGGAGGCAAGTGAGGCCTGCAGTTCTTTTTGATGTTGTTGTGGGGTCTTTTTTGTGTGAGTCGTCAGCTGGAGCTCTTGGGGTAATTTTGGTTGGCTGACCACTCCTGGAAGGTTCTCCACTGTACCATGTTTTTGCCATTTGTGGAATAATGGCCTTCACTGTGGTTCACTGGAGTCCCAAAGCTTTAGAAATGGCTTCATAACCTTTTCCAGACTGATAGATCTCAATAGATAGACTTTCTTTTTCATTTGTTTCTGAATTTCTTTGGATCTTAGCATGATGTCTAGCTTTTGAGGATCTTTTGGTCTACTTCACTTTCTCAGGAAGGTCCTATTTAAGAGATTTCTTGATTGTGAACATGTGTGGCAGTAATGAGATCTGGGTGTTGCTAGAGAAATTGAACTCAGGAGTGATAAACCACAGTTTTAACGGGGGGGCAAACACTTCTTCCACCACAGGGCCATGTAGTTTGGATTTGCTTTTTCCCTTAATAATAAAAACCTTAATTTAAAAAAAACTGCATGTTGTTACTTGTGTTATCTTTTACTAATATTTAAATTTGTTTTGATGATCCTGGAAACATTAAAGCTACAAACATGCAAAAAAATAAGAAATCAGGAAGGGGGCCAACACTTTTTCACACCACTGTACATATATATGAGACAATATATATATCTCTCTCTCTTTTTTCCAGTATTGCATGGACAGAAAGTTGTCACTGATCTTAAGGTTACTGGGTACCAGGGTCATGATGTCACAATGTTGTGCCAATATATCAATGGGGAACATAGAAGCTAATAAAATACTACAAATGCAGTGGGCGTGGCAGAATGAGTCCAGTAAATATGAAATCATGGTCTTTAGCATGGACCATGGCCTTTCTCTACAAGACACATTCCTGAAAAAGCATTGTGAGTCAACTTCAGAAAGGCCCCCTCTGATCTATGAGGCCTCCATCATCATCAAAGATGTGAAGATGAGTGATCAGGGAGTTTACAGCTGTGCCTACACAACCTTCCTGTCAGAAAGACCACCGGAACGGAAATTAAGAAACGGTTTCTGGTGGACCGATATTGTAGTTGCTACTTCCAGTAGACTGATGCAATAGCCAGCTCCAGACGTGCGCTCTGTATTATTGTTCAGTGTTGTGCGTTTATGCAAACAAATGTGAGTAATCATGTGAATATTTAATTAACACTTTGTAGTTTATAATTGTGAATGTCTGACGATCCTGTGGAATGTTTTTTTGAGATGTGTAATGATGAATCGCGATATGTGATCGCAGATGGTAATTCCATAAGCCGCGTTAGTCTGATCACATTGAACTCACACGTGCTGTTGTATTTCATGCTGTGTCATGCCGTGTATTGGAGTTTACTTTGTTATATAATATTCATATAATATTATCTGATGATAGTGAGTATTCGTTTGTGATGAGTGATTTAATCAGTTATTGATATTTTTGTGAGTTAATTTGCAGTAGTATATACAGATTTTGTATTCATATTGTATTCTTTATCTGTTTCTGAACCACAGCATAACCTTTGTCAAATACTACCATTTTGAGTCCATCATATCTTCAGATGATGTTGTAATGGATATCACTGATTACCTGAAAAGTACTATTAAAGAAAGAAAGCTTGAAAAGGATTCACATCGTCGTACTGATTCTCTAACGGAATCAATGTCCATATTTGTCCTTCCAGTAGAACTGAAAATTTAACAAGGTTGACAGAGGGTGGTACCCTGCAACAATTGGTCCTTGAGCGGAACACAGCGGCAACAAACAATATGGACGCGCAGCTAGTGATGCAAAAAAGCGGGCCTGGTCAGACCCCAGAGACAAAGTAAACCACCTTCACATCTGGTGACCTGAGGTTGGCTACGCCACCCCAGTGGACCCTCTCCAATCTCTTCTTCTAAGCTGTCACAGCCAACGCACAAGAGCAATGAGGCGTCCTGGTAAAGTAGCTCTCATTCCAGATCAGTGGTCGTTCCATTATCTCTGGTGATGCCAAGCTACTTCTGCACTCACAAGCAGTCCAGGCAGCCATGGTGGATGAGAGAATCAAAGCAGAGGCAGTATGACAACCTACTTCAGCGACAGAGGAGGAACCGTTGGCAGAAAATAGAGAATATCAGGGACTGCAAGCACAAGCTAAAGAGGCTCAACGTGTTCAGGAAGAGGCTCTCATGGCAAAGGCTTTAAGCTAACCAATTTAAAGCGGCTGGCGTAAGCTAAAAAAAAAAGGCGGGAGCCCGGCCTAGGAAATTACCCAAACTGGTGGGTATTCTTTGCTCCAGCCAAGACTTGAGTGTGGAGCGATGCAGGTCCTGAAGGATCCCCAGACACAACCGTGCCACCATACGCAGTTACTTCATGCCAGCCCAGTCCAGTCCTCCTGTACCTCAGCAATTTCCCTGCCCCGTATCATCCATGAGTCCAAGCCACGCAGACTGTATCAGAGGCACAGAGCATAGATCAGTCACTCAAAACTCCTCCATTGACATTTACAAGCAACTTCTATGCCCCGCCCACAAGTTCCAGCTTACACCGCACAGTTGTCCGCGATGTACAGTCACTCAAACCCAGGAAGATCACAAGTAGCACATTATGAGGGAGAATATGTCACATGTCTTGCAGCAGCTAAGGCCGAGTCTCAATACCACTACCTCCCATTCAGCCCTGTGCAACAAGGGGAGTTTACTCTAAACTGCGACACCATACACAGGTAGTGTTCTGACTATCACAGACTAAACCTCCTGTTGCACCAATTGCCATCAACCTCACATGTGAATACAGCCATTACCAAGGCAGTCAGCCCCTCTTATGAGTCGTAGAATCAGCCTATTCCAACCACTCTCATCATAGAGCACCTCTCTTTATCAACACGCCACATCTGCCCTCAACCATATTCACCTCTACCTGTTCTCAAGCTGGTTACATACCCCAACCGGGACAGAACTTCTGATGGCAGCAGCCTATGGCATTCCTGCGCCCCCACTACCAGTGTTTGAGAGTGGCACTGAAAGTGACTTTTACTTGTGAAGTTGGCCTTAGATAATCTCAGCAAGTCACCATACCCACATCCGAGCAGTACTGATATCAAGTGTTGCTGAGGTCACCTGAAATTGCTAGTGCCCAACAACTGGCTAAAGCATATATATGCCACCCACAGCCATACACCACAGCCTTGCAAACTTTGCAGGAGAAGTATAAGCCAGCAGGCAACGTGCAATCTGAGTTAGGTGCAACCATGAGTACACCACCCCTTAAAATGGGTGATTCCAATGCATTTGACTCATTCGCCTTATCTGTCCAATCCCTAGTAGGCATGCTGAAAACACTGGAAGGTCAAAACGGGTATGAGCTCATGTGTGGTTCTCACGTAGACCGCCTTCTGGGTAAACTGCCACCTGCTTACCGAGACGGCTTCGTAGAATACTGCCTGAGCCATGGAATTCTACAAACTGGTACAGACAGAACCTATACTCTCCCCACTTAGCATCCTGGTTACAAGCGAAGTCACCCAAATATAGCATTATCTCCAAGCCGAGCAGCGGCTACAGCCATTTCAGTCGACACTACAAAGTCAACTGGGAAGAGTAAATACACTACATATCATCGAGGAAGGCGTTCAACACTATAACTACGACATCAGAGAAATCTGTCAAAGCCTTCTGCACTGGCACAAGTAAAGTCATCTCAAGCCAAACCCTATTGTCCTCATTGCGACAACCAAGATCACTATCTTAACTCCTGTGATAAATTCAAAAAGGCTGACCACTCCACAGATCATCACCTGGATAGCAGAGGGGCAAGCGTTGTTGGAAGTGTGGTGAATCATTCAGCTGACTCCTGTAACCTCAGCGACCGTGTAAGGGCGATCTGCAAAAACTTCACCTTACCGTGCTGCATATTTCTGATTAATGAGTACCTCAGAGCAGTGCTTATGGTGAGCCTACCATCGACACAGATCTATCTAGACAACCCGGCTCACAGAAAGTCTATGCTAAAGTTGACAGAGTTCTCTTGCACAATGGTGGCCAAACAATGGAAGCTCACGCTGTCTTAGATGATGGCTCTGAAAGAACTATAGTCCTTCCCCAAGTGGTTCGACAGCTCAGGCTAAATGGAGCTCCAGAAGTTCTTCCCTTACAGACAATTCACCAGAGCCATACCAAACTTGATGGGTCCACAGTAACTTTTGAGGTGTCTTCTTTCACCAGTATGTCATTCGAAAGAAACATTGAGAGAAAACTGGCCAAGAATCCTGAGCAAGCACAAGTTTACTGTTTCTGAGATTCAAAAGCTTGAATCAGCAGGCTACATTGCTAAGATAGCACCAGATGAGGTAGACAAGTCCACAGAGTCGTGGTTCATCTTCCCCACCACATAGGTGCACCGCCAATGAAAGGATCGAATAGCCCACAACTGTTCCTTTCAGTACCATGGTCAGAGCGAATGAACAACTCCTTCCAGGGGGGCCAACACGCCAGGCCATCTCTGTTGGAGTGTGATATTGAGGTTCGGCGGCAACGTGCAGTTGCAGTGGCGAGGGGACATAAAGGCATGTTCCACCAGAATCGTTTATTACCTGGTGACAAATCGGTCCTCGCGATTCATCTGGAGGAACATGAACCAGGAAGCTCACCCGAACTGCAGTGGCAGGTACTTCCTTTGAGTGCGACCTGCAGCCCATGCTCGCCACTTATGCTCTTCAGTATCATGCCCGCAGAATACCGACATGTACCATGGCTGGACTAGTTGACATTGTGGAACTACCTCATTCTATGTTATTAACTGCCTTCCCCGGTACCCTGATCAAAGGTGAGGCCAAGGCCATAATAGATGGATTGCGTCAGTCCTTGCTACAGGGGAGGCTTTGAAATCCGACAATGCCAGGCATCCAATGTGCCATCCATTCTCAGGCACCTCCCATCGGAGGCCAGATCCAGCTAGTAGTGAGTGCTGGTTGTCTCAGAGTAGCACTGACCTGCAGAACTTACACTCACGACCTACAATGGAATTGCCTCGTGACACCCGTGGGTATAGAAACCGTGTAGCAGAGCCTGCTCAGTCCACTATGAGGAACCTGTATAAGACTTTGGCAAGCCAATATTATGACTCCTTGGGGTTCATCCCCTACCCCTTCACCACGGGGCGCAAGACTCTGATCCCAGGGATCTCTGGAAACACAACCTAAGCTGGGATGAACCTATTGAACCCTTACATCTGCGTGAGAAATGGTCCACATGGATTGCAGGGGAAGCTTTCCAGTATCACCAAACTACAATTCCCTGCGACCTTATGCTCCTGGCAAATCCGACACTCCGATCCACTGTCAGAGAGTTACATGTCTTTCTGCGACGCCTTCGGAGAGAGAGTATATGGTTCTAATCAGCCCTACCTTCCAGGTCACCGACGAGAGTGATGAAGTCCATGTCACCTTTGTCCTAGCTCGATCTAGAGTGGCCCTAGGAATGTCTATCTATGCCCGCCTGGAGTTGTCTTGTGGCGGCTCTCTGGAGCTCAGATGGCTAAGTCCTCCACAGACTGAACTTACCATTCCCATACACCAAGTCACATACTGGACTGATTCAACCACAGTGCTGCATTGGTTAAAATCAGAATCTTGCCGATACAAAGTCTTTGTGGGGTCCAGAGTAGCCGAATCAGACTTTGACAGGCGTTTTCCAGATGGAGGTATGTTGACTCTGCTAGAAATCCCACGTGACCACATCACCAGGGATACTTACCTTAGTGGAACTAGCTTGCCCTCACCAATGGAGATCCGGTCCTTCCTTCCTGACTCTCAACCACAGAATAAGTGGCCAGCATTACCCAGTGCAGAGTCTGAGACCAGACACTGAGCAGAGATATAAAGAGCATCCTTTGTTGGAGCAATCACAGTTGTTTACCAGTCCAGTGCCTTTAGAGCTTCAGTCAATTCAGAACCTGGAAGGAGCTACTTCCAGAAACAACTGTGGAGTCCTGTGATGGAAGCGACCAACTCTGACGCTCATCTGAAGCCTCAAGGTATATACAGGCTGACTCCTCTTAGCACAGGCACAACGATTCATTTCCAGAAGAATTGCGGGCTTTGAAAGCTGAACAATTCATCTCGACAGACAACCCGATTGGTCTCGCCCCAGAATATGGCAAAAGATGTGGTATATCAGAGTGGGAGGACGACGTCGTGTGAAACCCTGTCTCTCCTGATGTCATTCACCCTATCGTCCTAGACCCTCAACATCAGGTCCTAGAAGTTGCTCATCAAGACATAGATCAACAGCTCAATCATCCTGGTGCAGAGCGAGTACTAGCGGACTCGCCCGTCGATACTGGGTGTAGAGGCGGTGAAGCTGTCTTGAACACCAACATTTCTATTAAGTTGCCAATTTTGGCTCCAAGCCACAGAACCCAAAAGATGTGGACCTTCCACCTCATGCAGGCTTCTGCCTGCTTCAAGCCACCATTCTTCCCCACTGTATGTGAACTGCTTGGTGCCCTTTCATGTGAAGATGGAGTCGACGATCAAGAGAAGAGAGATGGGGATCTTATATGCTTGTACTCCACCAGATGTTTACATCTTGATCTCCCCTTTGAACACCCTAGATACAGACGCTTTCCTCCCGTCTTCTGGCCTTTATAGCCACGCAGAGAGCCCTTTGATAGCCTATGTGACGGCACCAGCTACTGGAAGCGATCCTGAGTTAAGAGATCCTTTAGTCAATGGCCTTACCTGAACTTCAGGCCACAACTGGCTAAACAGCAGATCCAGTTTAAGCTATATATCCACCCGGCCCCTCACTTTGGGCGGTACATGGGAGGCCAGTGAAGTCAGTTAAGACTGCTTTCGCGAGTCATTTTCACAGGGAACAATCCGTTACCTGAATCTGTGCTGCAAACATTACTAGTGGAAGTAGGGCATACTCAATTCAAAGCCACTTGGCTATGTTTCATCGGACATTGCAGACCCGGACCCTGTGATGACTGATGTACTCATGGGCCTTCGTGATGCCTCCACTACCACAAGTCCTTTATGGCTCCGACTCTTAGGCAAGCGCGGAGTGTGACATAGCCAGGTATTGGCTGATCAGTTCTGGACTGCTTTCATCGCTATCTACCAGAACTACAGGGGCGAAGACAGAAATGGACATCCCGGATAGCGAAGGGGTTGGCGGTAGGACAGAAGTGGTTGCTCCTAATTGACCATCCAACTCCCACGAGCACTATGGCCTGTAGGTGGTACCGTGATGAAGGCGGTAATGCAGGAGCAGACAAAGGAGGATTAGGACAGCTAAAGTCAAAAGTCCCAAGGACAAAATGTATCCTCGTCCTGTTGTGAAACTGATTCCACTTCCTCAAAAGGGATGAGGAGATAAAGACACTTTGGATGGCCTTTCTTAAGGGCTACAATTAGCCTGCCCGGTAATTAAAGTGCAATGTCAGAAAGACCACCGGAACGGAAATTAAGAAACGGTTTCTGGACGGACTGATATTGTAGTTGCTACTTCCAGTAGACTGATGCAATGGCCAGAATACGGACGTATGTCTCCATTATTGTTCAGTGTTGTCGCGTTTATGCAAACAAATGTGGAAGTAATCATGTAAATATTTCATTAACACTTTGTAGTTATAATTGTGGAATGTCTGGCTGCATCTGTGGAATGTTTTTTGAGACGTGTAATGACGGTCGCTGTATGTGATCCTTGGATAGGCGTATTTAATTCCATAAGCCGGGCGTTAGTCTGACTACATTGAACTCACACGTGTTATTGTATTTCATGCCAGCGTCATGCAGTGTATTGGGTTTACTTTGTTATATAATATTCATATATTATCTGATAGTTGAGTATTCATTTGTGATGAGTGGTTAAATGATTTATTGATATTTTGTAGGTTAATTTGCAGTGAATATATACAGATTTTGTATTCATATTGTATTCTTTATCCTGTTTCACGCAGATCACAGCATAAATAACCTGTGTCAAATGCTTTGCCATTTGATCCATCACATCTTCAGATGATGTTGTAATGGATATCACTGATTACCTGAAAGTACTATTAAAGAAAGCTTGAAAGGATTCACATCGACCGTACCTGATTCTCTAACCGGAATCCAATGTCCATGTTGTCCATGATAGAACTGAAAAATTTAACAAAGGTTGACAGAGGTGGTACCATGCAACAGAAGTAGTTGGCTCGGATGATTTGCTGACAGCTCTGTGATCTCCCAGGTCAAGTTTGCCCGCCTATCTCAAAGTTCAGCTGCATGCACATCTGTAAATAGTTCAAATTAACTTTAAGCAATTATTATAAGAACAGTGAATGACTGCTATTGTTGTTAAAAAGTTGGTTGTAATGGTTAATAGTTGGATGTTATATGATGTTTCATAGCTTTTTATAAAAAAAATGTCATAATTATGCATATGAATAAAATGTATGCTGACAAATTCTAAAAAAATTCTGTGAAAAATCTTGTTTTTCTCTAGAGGTTTAACCAACATTATGATTATTTTCATTTATTATGCACGTATAAATGTGTACCATAAAATTAACACAGCTGTAGTACCTATTTTTAAAACACCTATTTATTTATGCTTTATTAAATTATGTATTGTAATGTAATCAACCATGTAGTGTGCCCTCCACTTTAGTTTTTACCTCTAACATTTCTAGCTCTTTTTGTTTTTTTTATTATAATATAATAAATAAAAAGAAAATAGATCGAATAGAAAAAGAATAGAGCAAGCTTTTTTAAAGAAAACAAGTAGTTAAATGAATAGAGTGCAAGTCTAAAAGGGGCAAGTTATTTTTTTAAAGAATAGAATTAGAATAGAGTAGAGTGCTAGAGTTAGAGGGTCAAATAAGATGAAAAAGATGTGTTTTAAGCCGATCCTAACCTTTTAACTTTAATCTTTTTAACCTTTTATCTAGATTTTTAAGTTTTCTGAAGAATGAGAGTTACTTGCCTCTGCTGTAATGGTTCATAATGCCACAGTTTTATCACCCATTTTAGTGTCTGCAAGGTGAATATAAGTCTGATTACTATGACACATAATAGCACACCTCTACTTGACAAGCAGCACAAATTTAGGTATCATTCTTGTTAGTATCACAAATGGTGTTGTATGATTTGCCAAAGTTTAATACTTTGAGTCAGTGGTGACCAGACTTCCTACTGATTTCCTACATTGCCTAATGTTTAGAGAG
>NC_056587.1:3957919-3959693 GCF_018340385.1 Cyprinus carpio
TCACTGCTGTGTGTGTGCACTTTGGATGGGTTAAATGCAGAGCATGAATTCTGAGTATGGGTCACCATACTTGGCTGTATGTCATGTCACTTTTTCCTCTTGCTGATCTGTCCACACAGTCCTTGTGTTCTGTCCACCGCTGAGGCTGTAGGGATTGTGACTGCTGTAATGCTCATCACTATGATACTAACTGTATGATACTGCAACAGATGGTATGTGACTACAAAACATTTAGCAAATGCATCAAAATATGAAAGATTCATGCTCAGAGCCAACTAGCGAGCACACGAAAAAAATAATAATAATAACAGAGCTTTTGCTACACAGGGTTTTAAATGATCAAATGCATTTTCAAAGGTTCTCTAATTTTTCATAAAATTTATTTAGATCTATTTTTATTCAGTTTTTTTATTAATATGATGAATCCAGCACATCTGCATTTGTACATATACTGCAGATAAAACCAAGATAATGTGCCAGCATTAGACATATTCATAAAAACACAACATACTCCATCACTGTCTTTATCTTCACTGAAACTAACAAAAATCACATAATGATATTAAATACAGAATCACAGTAAAACAAAAGTAAAGTGGCTGAGCTGTAACTAAATTCATTAGCATGTTCAGTATTCAGCATAAGATTATCACAAGACATTAAAACACCTTTAATTTTCTCTTTTTATGTTTTGCTACACATTGAAGAAGAGCAGTCAGCCATTTCACTTATTGTAAGAATAAACTTAATGCATGGGCTGTTTAAAATCTCACTTTTTAAAGGAAATAATCAGTGTGAAACAGAACATATTGCTAAATCTTTCATGATTAATTACTTTTGTTTCTCATTTGCAAATTTCTGTAGATAAAAGTGTCTTCTAAATGATTAAATGCAAATAGGAACAGATTTTAAAATGAATTAATTAATCTTATGCAAAGCTGAGGGTGCCATTTATGATCTGTAAGTACAAATTGCAAAATTGAGTGTATGGCTTAAAAAAATTGGTGAGTATTGATTACAAAATCATAGGGACAGACTTTCAGACAGAGGGTTGACGCTCTTTACTTTCCTCTTTTACTTTTATTAAGTCACACCTTTAGGTCTTTGGTTCCATTCCTCTTCTGTGAAACCATGTATCATGATGCTATTTGACCTGTGTTTTACCTCTTTACCAGATACAACTCAGAGCCCCAGTGACCTACAGGTGAGACTTCCTGCTGCTGAGAACAGCATCTTAACTGTGGGAGAAAAGGTTACACTCTTAAAAGAAATGGTTCTATTTAGAACCAAAAATGGTTCTATCACCCGCTTCATATATGGAACTCCAAAATGGTTCTATATAGGACCACTTTAATGGGTTCCATAAAAAGAACCCCAAATGGTTCTTTGAATCCAAGTTAGATGGTTCTATATAGAACCATTTAAGGGTTCTTTATTATTAAACAAGTTAGATTATTATTGAATAAGAAAATATAAACAATCCAGACAACTGATTCAACTTAAATTTATTCAACTAATTATACAAAAATATTAGTGTCATTTAAAATTGCACCTCTGTCTACTCTGTATTAGACAGCAAATTTCACATTTTACATTTAAGATGTTTAATTACATTTAACCATTTAGTTTGAATTATTTCATTTAAGCATTTTCACTTTGCAATAAACATACATAAGCTTGTTTATGTACATATACAGTACTTCACTTTTACATATATCTCTGAAATGAGGAAAAACAAATCATTTTTGATATTTGACAGTGCAGGTAAAAATCA
>NC_056587.1:3961203-3961315 GCF_018340385.1 Cyprinus carpio
ATTCATTGCTGTTAGATACCATTGAATATACTGGGCTAAGCTAAGTGCATCAAAGTGTCACCGCGCGCCAGAGCGATTAAGTGCACGCACCGAGATGAGAGAGGTATGTATC
>NC_056587.1:3961517-3961698 GCF_018340385.1 Cyprinus carpio
TTATATGGACACCAAACCAATGGGCACCGTCGTTGTTCGGTTACCATCCTTCTTCAAAATATCATCTTCTGTGTTCTGAAGAAGAAAGTCATAAAGATTTGAAATGACAAAAGGTGAGTCAAGGATGACAATTTTTATTTGGGGGTAAACTATTACTTTAATATTTGCATTATTTTAATTT
>NC_056587.1:3963439-3964803 GCF_018340385.1 Cyprinus carpio
GCATTCCAACAAGGTATCCTGTAGACACATTTATAATTTCTTTTTAAATTGAATTTTTTTTTTTCTGTGTTAGATTTTTTTAATGAGCAATGATCTTAATATCTTCACAATATTAAAAGAACTGCAATATTTTCATACATAACCAGAGGAGCTGCCATCCTT
The DNA here is from genome assembly GCF_018340385.1 of Cyprinus carpio. NCBI lineage: Eukaryota > Metazoa > Chordata > Actinopteri > Cypriniformes > Cyprinidae > Cyprinus > Cyprinus carpio. Next base: position 3,963,602 of record NC_056587.1, read on the forward strand.
CAAAAATGGAAAGCGGGTGATCAAACTCCCCAGAACATCTCCATACATTTTATGATTTGGGTACCTAAGAAATATAATCAAATATATTATTTCAGTACCCAACAACCAACAAGTTTAAAGGGTTAGTTCACCCAAAAATGAAAATTCTGTCAGTAATTACTCACCCTCATGTTGTTCCAACCCCGTAAGACCTTTGTTCATCTTCCGAACACAAATAAAGATATTTTTGATGAAATCTGACAGCTGGATCACTCCTCCATAGGCTTCTATGTGACTGAAACTTGCTGGCCCAGAAAAGTTATTGAAGAGATCATTAATATAGTCCAAGTGACTACAGTGGCTCAATCTTAAGTATATCAAGCGACGAGAATACTTTTTGTGCGCAAAAAAATAAATAAAAAATAACGACTTTATTTCACTATTCATTTGCTTCTCTCTGGGCCTTGAGTTAGTTCACAAAGTGTTTTTGCGCAGCGCGTCAGTGTTGTACATCTTACGCATCACACACATGACCAGTGTCGGCCAATAGTGAGCCTACGTGGTGACGTGTAACACAGACGCATGAATCTGCCTCACTTCTTCCAATCACACCTTTCTGTATCTCCAGTGGTAATGCTCGAAAAGGTACTACCCGTTCACCCTCCGTGTAGTTGTCCTGACGCAGGGAATCCAGCGAAGTCAAGTTCCCAGCACTGCCTTAACTGGTGCCTCTTGGCAAGGGTGTAGCTGAGATTCTTGAAGTTACACATGTTGTGGGCTAATCGCTTGAAGTATTGGTGCTTTCCCTCGAATCTCATGCACCACAGCTGTTTCAGTGGCCCAAACTTTAATATCAGTTGTGGATAATGAATGAGAAAGTGTAGTTTCGGAGTAAAAGTCTCAGGGAATACAGACTCGAAGGAGGACAGGAATTCGCCTATCTGAAGGCTTAGAAAAGGGATGATTTTCCTTTGTATTGTGGGGGACAAAATCACATCTCCTATATCCCTACACTTCAGGTAAATGTCCCAGTGCACCTCACCTTCTGGAATGTAATGTCCAATGATAAATGGCAAAATCCTGAAGAGGCACCAGACCTGAGCTGCAGACCCTGATAGTGTGTTTTTCTTTAGGACAGAATCTGGAAGTTTCTGAGCGAGGTTAGCCCGTTCATTCCTCCCTATCTTAAATGCATCCAATTCAGCATTTATCTGACTTAATGA
>NC_056587.1:3965795-4005726 GCF_018340385.1 Cyprinus carpio
AAGCTTGTGTGTGTGTGTGTGTGTGTGTGGGATCATGAGCAAGACCAATAATCACTAAATAAAATAAAGAAGTTGTCAGACAGAACAGTATTAACATTTGTATTCCATAATTTTTGCCTGATGGTCTAGATTTCTGTTGGGATCATGAGCAAGACCAAGAATGGCTTGAAGCCCATGAGAGAAAAAAAAATCTACCTCTACATGTTGACCCCCAGTGGTCATCTGAGCATTATATCCCTGTAAATCACAAAAATTTAACAACTGTACACAAAAATATCCCTGGGACTGACACAAATTTTACTACTGGACAGTACAAAGAGGCCATTGGAAAGGCATATCAAAGGATCACACTGTACATCTGTACACTTGAGGATTTGTTGTCAAACAGTAAGTATTGAAATAGTATGTTTTTATATAATTTATGTGCATTTAAACTAAAAACTAAGTACTTTAAGTGCTTTGTGGGATTCCAGCTAGTTACTGCCTACATATTTAACAATACTGGACATGTAATTGGAAATAGAGATTGATCACAAAGTCTTTTGTGAGGTCAAGAAGATGACTCAGTTTCAGAAGATGATGATGAAGTTGTTGTTAGGGCCAAACCCAATATGTCACCTCTTTCTGACACAGTGGTAGGTACATCTCAGGAATTTAGGTGTACAGCATGTCTGTGCTTACAGTACAACTATAATGTAGTAAAATCTCCTGTACATGCCAACCATTAGAAATAGAAAAGCATATACAGTGTTAAGGCTATGAATGAGTTTAGGGTTCTATGTTTACATTTGGCAGCTTTTGTCAAGTCACGAAAGCAGTACACCAGAGCATAGACATCGGTAAGTTCAATTTCTGCTGACACATTTTTTTGTCGCTGTGCAAGCTGAATGTCAGTATGTTTTAATGCATTCATTTTTAAAATTGATATATAGGAAGCATTTTATGTTATCTATAATACAATTTCTACTAAATTGTTTGTATGTTTTAGGTCAGCCACACAATCCCAGTCATCTAATGAGCAAGTATGTCATATTCTGTAATATATTAAACCAGAATTTGTTTATTTTCTGGGTATTTCTGTGATTATTATTCTAAGATCTTATTGTGCTGTGTGGTGTTGTCTGTGATACAGGGCAAGAGTGCAACAAGACCCAAACAGATGACCACCTCAGTGGGTGAACTTAAGTCAAATGACTTCTACAGGTCAGTTATAAGAAAAAAACAATCTAATAACATTGAACACTTTAAGTGGTTAGAATATTTTATGCAGTTGTTATCTGAGTCAAAATGTAACTTAGATGTTGATTTTGAAATCTTTGTTACAGACTGTGTAAATAATCATGATACTACAGTTCTAATCGAGATGAAATTTTGGACAGTAATATTATGTATAATGAGGTCTTTAAAGCTATTATGTCAATGAGTAATGGAAAAGCCCCTGGACCGGATGGTATTATAATTGAAATGATAAAAGTAGCTCTACATACAATGCGCTATGTCCCATAATGCTTTCTTTATAACAAAAATATTAGAAAATTAGATTTCCCAGAGTCCTGGTGTGAAGCTGTGATTTGTCCTCTATATAAGAATAGTGATAAAAATGATGTGGAGAACTATAGAGAAAATCTCACTGCTTAAATCGTACTAGGTAAAATTTTTACAAAGATCCTGAATACGAGGTTAGTGCACTATGCAGAAATGAATAATATACTCTTTGAAGAACAAGCAGGATACAGGTCTGGTTATTCCACAATATATAATATTTTTTATTTTACAGTCAATGGTTCAGAAATATATTACAAAGCAAAAAGAAAAGATGTATTGTATATTTATTGATTTCTCTAAAGCTTTACGATAGTGTTCAAATATACTCTTTTGTATTTTATTCTCATTAAGAATGGTATTGGTGGGGAAGTATTTAATGTATTAAAATCTATGTATTCCAAACTTAAGTCATGTGTGAAAGGAAATGAAGGTTTAACAGAATATTTTGATTGTACCATTGGGGTGAGACAGGGGTTGCACGGTGAGCCCTTTTTTGTTTGTTCTTTTTCTAAATTGAATACATAACAATGCTAAAGAAGAAAAATTGTAAAGGTATTCAGATTGAAATGATGACAGAAGTGCAAACATTGTTGTATGCTGATGATATGGCCACCTGTAGCAGATACAATTGGAGGGTTACAGAGACAGATTGAACAGTTGGAAAAAAATTCGTAAGTTCTATGGTATGAGAGTGAACTTGAGTAAAACAAAAATTATGGTCTTTAGAAGAGGGGGGACATTTGAACAAAAATGAAAAAATGGTATTTTGCTGAAGAACAAATCGAAGTGAAGTTAATTGTTACAAAGTATCTGGGTATGTGGTTTATACCAAAACTTGTCATGGTGGAAAACCCGTCAGCATTTAGCAAGCCAAAGGCAAGAAAGCAATGTTCTCCTTGCTTAAAGTTTATCCAGTAAACAAAAAATTAGCTACACGCTAAAGCTCTGTTTTTTGTTTGATAAATTTGTTGCACTTATACTGCTATTATGGTTTGTGAAACTATGGGGCTTTGAACCAGTTGAACAAAGTATGGAGAATGTTCAAGTGTCTTTTTGTAAAAAACTTTTTGTGTGTCAGCACAAGTGCAAGTAATGTAGCGGTTTTGGGTGACCTGGGAAGATTTGCATTGTCGACATCCTATATGAAAAGATGTATTATGTATTGGATAAAATTAGTGTCAATGCCTGATCATCGCTATCCAAGAAAATGCTACAATATGCTTTTAGAATTAGATAAAGTAGGTAGAAAAAACTTGGAGTTCACTGAATATTAGAGTATTATTGAATTTTTATGGCTTTTCAGCTACTTGGGAGGCTCAAAAGTGTAGGTGATATAAGAATTTATTTACAGCTGTTCTAAATCAAAGATTGAAAGAAAAAGCACATGAGGCATGGTATGCATCAGTTTTAGAAAATAACAAACTAAACATATACTCACAATGCAAAGTCTTTGTTAATACAAGAGAGCTACATTACGTCTGTGTATAATAGGCAACTGGTAATGATCATTATTCTTGTTCAGATGTTCAAGCTTCATCAGTTAGCTATAGAAACGGGTAGATGGAGTAATACACCAGTTGCAAAAAAGAATCTCTCATTATTGTAATTTAACAAATATTTCTGTGATTGAAGATGATGCACTTTTGTATGTTTGTCCTTTGTGTATGAGAGATTTACGCAAAGAAATATTTTAGTGAACTTGTCCTTGTAGGTGATGTCTGCAAAGATGTAATCAAGTATTTGTGATTCTGAGAATGCATGGCAGTGATTAGCACTGTATATATATCAAGGAACGAAAAAGAGACTATCTGCCATGTCATGACATTTGTGGAACTATGGGCCGAGAGGCCATATATTCCTGAAATAAATGAAACTTGAAACTTGAAAAACTTATAAGAAATGTTTTAACATAAGTTTTCACTGGATTTGAAATAAACCTTTTGGTTTAACCCTTTCGCACGTGAGTTTAAAATATTCAAGCTGAGACCCCGGCGTGAGTTCTTTTCTCTTCAGGCGACCGTTATTTAGAGTGTAATCGCTTTTTACTGTTTCCATGGCTGACGGCGTCATGCTTGTCATGTGACACACCAAAGCCAAAATAGATCTGTATGACACATGGCTCGCCTTTATTTAAGTTTTCCTGTTTTTTATTCAAAAATATTCCTACACAAACATGCTCACTATATTATGGTATATCTGATATTCCGATTCTGAAACCATGTGCAAGTAAATATATTTAAGTAGTTTAAACACTTTTATATACGACCGTGTTAGTTGATCTATACGGGTTATCGTCAGAGGTTGTAACGGGTATATATTTACATTTTTAATGGATTTCTAGCTGATAGAAGACTGAAAATCTGTGGTTAAGACAAGAGTAAAACTAACCAAAAATCGCTGTGTCGTAAAGTTAATCAAAATAAATGATTAAAGCTTCAAATTTTTTCAAGACAGTTTCAACATGATTTCCATTTTAATAACATTTTTAAAAGTTTAAACATGAGAATGCCCTAAGTAACACCAATATGTGCAAATCTGGTCCGAGTAACAATTAACCACAAAGCTCAACTGCAATAACAGCAGAATGTGCATATCTAAAATATTATTTATTTCTACTCTTCATGTATTCGCTAGTCAAGATGTGGTCCGTAATTTTACAGTATATGTAACATTGCTTCATGTCACTTTTCCACATTCAACACATACATGCATTTCTTATATCAATTTTAAACCTAATTAGACGATTGCCTTTGAATTAACATACTGACGTTTAAGCCAACACAACTAATGCGAAAACATTGGTAGTGTAGTTTTCAGTAAGGGTCTCTCCAGCACTAGGTGCGTACAGTTAGGTTTGTATGTTCCAGAATCCTCAGTGTAAGGTTCGGGCCAGGAGCGGCTGCGTGTATTCTGTTCAAAAAATGACTAGTCTCTGTATGCTGGGATCTTGTAGTTGAATAGGCACTGCTGTTCAACTTAGAGCTGTTCCCAACATGCCACTGAACGTACAATTGATTTTGGAGGGTGGGGTTATCAGGAGCAAAACACCACACTTCCTCTACTGCTCCATTAGCCGGACCAGAAAACTGCGATCTTCCCCACATACTGGTACCTACTGTCAAAGCAAAGAAGAAAGCATTGAGTTATGGACTAATTGCGATACGACGCATATTTATCTGCTACAAACTACTGTAGTTAAAAATTTACGTTAGTTGGCTCCACAAGTTCACAACAACAAAAAAACAATGATTAACTGCAAAAGGGGGACATTATATTTTTCTGTAATTTCCTTAAGTAAAATAGTTCCAAACTAAGTAACTTTAGGTATTCATACACAGCCAAATTCAACAGATATTTTTGAATTACAAAAAAAAGCCTCTACCACAAAAAGCGATAACATGCACAGAGTTACAGATAACAAACTATCAGAAACCCTCATGATCGAGCTCTCGCTGTCAGGAGCTGCTGTTAAATCATCTGAACTATTAACATCAGTTTTCAGTCAATAATAAACATGCAGTTCTAGACAGAAAGAGCTCACTTGCGCCACTAGCGCTGGTATTAACACGGCAGTCTTACCTTGATCAATCAGAAAAAGATGGCAACATATTCAGGGTTCCCAGTCCGTCGGGGATGACACGATAGAGGGCAAAACACATAAACTGCAGCACAAGCCTGTCACTGTTCCGTCTGTTTCAAAGCCACAAAGTTAAATAAAAAAAATATAAGAAAGGATTTATTGGATTTCCTTTTGCAGGTTAAGCCGCCGCAATTATTTTCAATCACTAAAAACTGCGTTGACATTCTAAAATGTAGGCTACACAAAGTATGCATAATTCATAAGGTGTATACTGAATTTGCCCTTTTAACACTAAAAGGGCAGACCTATAGAGGAATCAGAAAAATAATTTATTGATATTTCCATCTTCTTTAGTACACAAATAATACAATCTCAAGATTTGTTTTTTAAACTGTTTTTTCTTTTTTATGTTTAATGTTTGTGTCCCTGATTGTTTGATAAGAATTGTTTCATTTAATATAATAATTGATATTTTGACTCATACTATCTAAAAAATGGTTAAATGCTGAAATTGTAAGGTATCTTTTTTAACTTTTTTGTTTTTGTGAAAACCTGTATCTGACACGGTAATCATGTTTTTAATAATTTTTCATTTTAAGGTTTAATATGTTACCATAATAAAACATTGCCACTACCACGCTTATTGTATTAAATTATTATGCGGTCTTAATAAACACGCCTTTAAAAAGTTCTTAAAATTTGATCTTAAAAATCCTGCCAGATACCCTGACCAAAACCCCCTCTACCCCTCGCTCAGATCTCCTGGATTTGGGTACCCAGATGATGACAGGTATGCGCCCTCCTCAGCCTCTCCGGTAAAACAAGAACAGTAACAGACAACGTATTAAAAAAAAAGCGAAAGAAAAAAAACACAACATTCTAAAACAAAATAAGAGCAGAAGCTGAACTATGTGTGTAGGATATTTAAGTTTTAAGGGAAAAATAAATTTGTAAAATTAGTTTATTGTATATTTTTGAAAATAGAGTCGTAAAATGTCAGTCACAAGCTTACATGTTGTACATTGGATCAAAACTTAGCTAATTTCAGGTGTTTTAAGCACAGTAAGCATGTTTTTGTGAGGCGTTTCTCTTGTGAATTATTCGAGGGGCAGATGTAACTCCATGTGTGTGAAGTCAAGTCTGCGTTATGGGGAATGTGTCGGTGGTCACATTGGTGTCTGCTCCATAAACTTCCAGCTGAATGAAGCAGAGGTTCAGAATTGACAGAACAAGAGAGACACACGGAACCCTAATCCACACTCCCACCAGTAACAGAAGAAACATCTTTGGTCCATCTAGAGCATAAACACAAAGGACTCAATGCCAAACGGAGCACTGAAGGATGTCTGTCTCATCAGGGTTTGAGCTCAAATATCTTGTGTTTGAATGTTTAACACACAGTTGATGGATCAGTTGGTTTTCCCTGTACTCAGAGCTGACAGGGTTTCTTATGTAATTGATATTCTTACCCTGTATGATATCTGCACTGAGACTGATGGACCTGATCTTTATCAATGAGAAGATGATGCTGTGCTAGGGACCGAGGACTCGGTTATCTTTTGTGAGTGGTGGCGATTTGTGGGCAAAAAAAATTATCACGCTAAAATTTTTCATATCAGTCGCTATCGAGAATTATCCCGATAACTTTAAGATCTTTATTCTTTCAGAATTTAACGCGCATATTTTGTCCTAACTGAAAGTTGTTGAAATCCCAATCAAATGCATATTGGAACATACCCGGGGGTTACAGTCGAAAAATGTAAGGGGGTTGAATACTTTCCCATACCCACTGTAGATATCCAGTGCCTAACTATGTCCTTCATGATGAGTTTCTATAATTTCAAGCAACTCTTTTCTAAGTAGCCAGGAGGATAAGAACTAAAAAAACATCTCTGTCCTCAACAATTGTCACACACACACACACCACACACAACACCACACAAACACACCACACACCCCACACACACCACACAAACATCAAAAAGATGTGCTGTATGTCTCCTAGATCACTGAAAAACTCAAGCATACCTGAAAACACTCAGAGACAGTCTAAAGAACACTCTTAGTACATTGAAGCAAATAAATAAGAAATAATACAATTTCCTACCACACTCCCACTTTTTACAAAAAAATGTTTTATCATCATCGCGAACCATAGAAGATTAAATAAATCACATCTACACAATCTCTGAAAATTTGCTTCTTTCCATGTTTTCCACCAGAGGTCTTAAATCAGACTTATGCTATTTTAATTTCGGGGTGTACGCGCGACGATGGTGGGCAGAGGATGCCCCTGTCATGCGAGGCGGACAGGTCGCGACCCTAGCTGGCAAAGGGCCCCCACAATAGAGCCGGTCCGCCCTTCAGCCGACATGAAGTCCGTCTTTTACAGCCCTTATCTTCATAGTACACCGCCAAGAAGACCAGTGGGGTTACGGCAATCTGGACTTGCGTGTTTTGAACGGTGAACCGAGCTCTGCACAGACTCCCGTTCAAGATGCTAACGCCCAAGCGCATTTTCGTATGCATTCGTCTGATGGATTGGTTTTCAGCTATCGACCTGAAGGATCGCGTACTTTTATGTCTCCATTCTATTCTTCCTCGACACAGACCGTTTCTTCGGTTTGCTTTCGAGGGGCAGGCATATCAGTAGGACAGGTTCTCTCCCATTCGGGTTGGCCCTGTCTCCCCCGCGTCTTTACGAAGGTCGCGGAGGGAGCCCCTGGCTCCTCTCAGGGAACAAGGTGTCCGTATCCCTCAACTACCCTCGACTACTGGCTGAAGCCTAGCTCACTCTCGAGAACGGTTTGTGCGAGCACAGGGTTCTGGTGCTCAGACACCTTGCCCGACTGGGTCTTCCGGTCAACTGGGAAAAGAGCAAGCTCTCCCCTGTGCAGAGGATCTCTTTTCTCGGTATGGAATAGACTCGGTACATCGCCATGTTTCGACGCAGCTTACAGACGAGCGCACGCAGTCCACTGCTGAATTGCCTGAGACAATTCGAGGGCAAGAGAGAGCGGTTTCCACTGAAACTGTGTTCAGAGGCTCCTGGGGGCATATGGCGTCCGCGGCGGCAGTCATAACCGCTCGGTTACTCCATATGAGACCCGCTTCAGCACTGCGGCTTCACGACCGAGAGTCCCGAGATGGGCATGGCAACGGGCACGCTCCGAGTGACAATCACTCCGGCCTGCCGCCGAAACTTCACCCCGTGGTTGGACCCCTTGTTTCTACGGGCCGGGACCTGTTTGCCTCTCCAGAAAATTCCCACTGCCAGTTGTTTTACTCCCTGACCGAGGGCACCCTCGGCACGGACGCCCTGGCACACAGCTGGCCGCTGGTGCCTCTGCGCAAGTATGGCGTTTCCCCCCATGATGATGCCTTCTTGCACAGAACGTTGTGCAAATCAGGGGAGGACGAGGAGCAGGTCCTCATGGTTACGCCTTTTTGGGCCCGGCCGGACCTGGTTCCCAGCGAACTTGTACTCCTCGCGACAGCCCCTCCCTGGCCAATTCCTCTGAGGAAGGACCTTCTTTCTCAGAGACGGGGCACCCTCTGGCACCCACGTCCGATCTGTGGAACGCTACGATGTGTGGGTTCTGGACGGGTCACGGAAGGTTTAGGTACCTTGTCCACCACAGGTGGTAGCTACCATCACTTCAGCTAGAGCCATGTCCACCAGACACGCCTATGCTTTGAAGTGGAACCTCTTCGTCACTTGGGTGTTCTTCACGGCGTGAGGACCCCTGGAAATGTCCGATTGGGTCAGTGCTTTTTCCTTTCTTCAGGAGGGGTTGGAACGAAGGCTGTCTCCTTACCGACCCTCAAAGTCTATGTTGCCGCCATTTCGGCTCACCATGACCCTGTTGAAGGTAAGTCTCTTGGGAGGGCACGATCTGATCATCAGTTCCGGAGAGGAGCAAGGAGGCTTAACCCCCCTCCTCGCCCCATCAGCAAGTCCCCTCTTGGGACCTCGCAGTGGTTCTATCAGCACTGCAGAGAGCTCCCGGCTTCGAACCCTTGCTCTCAGTAGTAGCTAAAGTTTTTATCTTTGAAAACTGCGCTCCTGACGGCTTTGGCTTTCGGTGAAGAGGGTCGGGGACCTGCAGGCATTTTCAGTTGACGAAGCGTGCCTGGAATTCGGGCCGGCTAACTCTCCACGTTATCCTGAGACCCCGGCCTGGGTACGTGCCCAAAGTTCCCACCACTCCTTTTAGGGATCAGGTGTGGTGAACTTGCAAGCGCTGCCCCTGGAGGAGGCAGACCCAGCCTTGGCACTGCTCTGTCCAGTTACTCGTGCGGCTTCGCACCTATGTGGACAGAACTCGGTGCCTTAGGACCCTCAGACCAGCTCTTTGTCTGTTACGGAGGCCAGCAGAAGGGAAAGGCTGTCTCCAAGCCGAGGTTATGCCACTGGATAGTGGATGCCATTGTCCTGGCTTATCAGGCTCAAAGACCTGCCATGCCCCCTAGGGGTGAGAGCTCACTCAACTAGGAGCGTAGCATCCTCCTGGGCGCGCTGGTGCATGGCGCCTCGCTAGTGCAAGACATCTGTAGAGCTGCGGGCTGGGGGCGACACCTAACACATTCGCGAGATTTTATAATCTCCGTGTAGAGCCCGTGTCCTCCCGGGTACTCGCCCCTTCGGGCCAGTAAGGACCTGCTCGGTGTTAATCCGCTTGCTGCGCCATTCCACTCCACGGACTGGATGCGTGCACTATTTCCCTCAGGTGAGTTCCTCAGTCGGAACCCTGGGTTCCTCCAGCACTGGTTGATGTCCAACACTTGCGTACATGCCCTTTGGTCAGCCCTGTGTGGGACTAGGTGCCTCCATGTGTTGTGATTCCCCCTCTTCTGGGTAATCCCACGTGTGTATCTCCACAGTAAGTCTCTCTGCAGCATGTGTCTTTCTCTTGGCAAGCCCCTTGCCAGCTCTGTCGTTGAAACTTCCACCCTGCGGGCTGGGTTACCTCAGAGTTCTTATGTATCACGCGCCTTGGTAGATACCTGCCTTCGGTAAGTCCTCCCACGGGCAGGTGGGACCCTATGGCTGCCCACATGTGGCTGCTACATCCAGCTGGAATATGCTACCCAGTGTATTCGTGTGTGAGCTATAGGCCCTCACTCGTGCTGGCCTCACGACAGGGTGCTATCACTCACAGGGTCGCTGGAAGACAGCCATGTGGCGTTTTGTAAGGGACCCCATCGTAACGTCGAAACGTGACCGAACTGAAAGGGAACGTCTTGGTTACGTAGGTACCCCTCGTTCCCTGAAGGAGGGAACGGAGACGTTACGTCCCCATTGCCACATCGCTGTTCCCGCTGAATGGCCGGGTCATCTGGCTCGGCTCCTCAGCGAAGACTTGAATGCGAGTTGCTCGCGTTGCTCCTTATATACCCGCTTTGCGGGGCGGAGCTCGCGATGCAAATCCCGCAGACCAAGGTACTTTGTGTACCATTGGCTCGTTTGGTACCACTCGAAGGTGATTGGGCTCCTCGGGGCGAGATCCCATTCGTAACGTCTCCGTTCCCTCCTTCAGGAACTAAGAGGGGGGAGGAAAGAACTACGAGGGTTACATACGTAACCAAGACGTTTCCATAGACATCAGCGTGTATTTTACAAACTGTAAATGTATGGGTTTGCTAGAACCTATGTGTTTTTAAATATCTGAAACCTAAAATAAGCATTATATGGTTGAAAACACTGAATATTTGTGATAATATGTCCAGCGTTCAGCGCGTCTGATCTGGCTCTGCGCCAGCCCAAAGCGCGAAAGCGGATTTAAATTCAGCAGTTGATGACGTGACTCACTGAAAGTTCTAATCACACCGGTGTGATCGTACGCTTCAGGGACCAGCCAAGACTAATCACACCGGTGTGATCGTATGCGCTAAAGGGTTAAAGAACTGGACTACAGCCAAAATAACAAAACATATTTTTCAGAATACTTTGTGAATTAATTGTGTTATTGTTGTTCTTGTACCTCACTTTCACAGTACATACTGTATAGCCATATCTATGCACCTATCACCATCGACAGCAGTTCCTCGGATCTTGAGGAAGTAGAGAAATTGCCAGAGAAAGACAGGTACTATCACATAAGCAGTACTATCAGCACCTTTTTACCAGAAAAAAATTTACTTTCTGGGAGGACTCTCAAAATCTGTTACTAAATTTGTGATGTCCAAATTATTATTTTGAGCAGTGTTGTATAGCTTTTATTATAAAGGGCCCATAAAAATCACAAAAAAAAAAAAAAAAAAAACTAAAATATAATTGTTTAAATAATTCACAAAAATATAAGAAGCTGCGGTGTTAATAGTTTCTTGTTGTTTGTGGACTGTTTTTTAATTATTATTTTACAGTGATGGACATGATGGGCTGACAGCTGTAGACATAGTGTCAAATCTGGCACATAATCTTAACAAAACATCCTGTAGCAGATTTAACATTAACCGGGCGAATGTCTGGGATGGTGCCTTAAGAGGTTTCAGGCGATCCTCATTTGACCCCACCTGCAGCTTGATGGTGAAATTCACAGATGTTGCTGGGCTGATGGAAGAGGCTTTGGACAGCGGGGGGCCTACTCGAGAATTTCTGACTCTGTTGATGGACACCATCAAAACAAGGAGAGTATTTGAAGGCAAAGACAATGCCAAATACCTCTCATTTGATAGTAAAGGTAATACTTTTTGTGAGGTTTTTACAGTGTTGTAAATCAGCGTGTCCTAACATTGCTATATTGGCATTTTTAGCTGCAGAAGACAACGAATATTTCCACATTGGAAGAATGATTGCAGTGTCCATTGTCCATGGCGGTCCAGGGCCTTGTTGTCTTTCCCTAAACATCTTCCTTTACCTAATTGGTAAAGTAAAGACAATTGAGGCCCCAGTTGAGGACATACCTGATGATGAGGTCAAGAAGGCCCTTCTTGAGGTAATTTGTTAGGCTGGGATTACAAAAAATTTCAAGAAATTACTTTCATCAACTGACCAAAACTATATCTTAATTGCTGTATAAACAGTATGTTTGACAATAATGTGATGACGGTATGCTCTCATATGAGCAGTAAGTATAAATTCAAAACAGTAGTTCTAAACCCCTAGTCTTTTAATGAAATATTTTAAATAAATATTATTATTGTTCATCTAAAACACTTTTTTCTTACTGGTGAAGATCAGATGGTCAAACATCTGTTTTCTCTCAGGTACATCGCATTGTAAGCTTCACAGTGAACATTACTACATCACTTTCATCAACGTAGTCCATATCAACAACACAAATATATCTTGACTCCATATAGTGGTTATTTTGGAAAATCCCAGGTAATCAGTAGGATTATAAAAAATATGTGCTAATATAAAATTACAGTAAATTAAGTAGCCTATATAAAATTGCAAAATAAATCTATCTATCAGTACTTTTTTACTTACATACAAAATCAAGTACTTTTGTGCTTTCACTCGAGTAAAATTGAAAAAAAGAGTACTTTTAATTTTACTGGAGTAATATTTGATTATACGTATCTGTACTTTTACTCAAATAATTGTGTACTTTGTCCACCCCTGATGCTGACTCATAAACAAAACATCCATAGGGTTGATCACATAAGACCAAAATAAATGTCCTTTAATGTCTGTTTATCAGCACCCCAATCATGTCCTGCCACTGCCCTCATTAAATTTAAAATTTTTCCACATTTCTTTAATATTAAATCTGTATGGTCCTTCCATGATAATTTGTCATCAAACCATAATCCTAGATACTTAAATTTTAACACTTTCTCTAAAGAAGACCCATATAATTTATTCTCTTTAATTTTCTTCCTTGTAAATATCTGGTAACATGTTTTAGATATTGAGAATTTAAATCCCCATTCTAACGACCATTTTTCAACTACTTCTATAGGTTCTTGAATTTTATTCATATTAAAAGATATATTCCTTCCTCTTTTCCACATTATACCATCGTCTGCATATAACCCAGTGCTGATTCCCAGAGCCACTTTTCCAAATATATCATTAATCATTATATTAAATAATATAGGACTAATCACACTTCCCTGAGGCATTCCGTTTTCCACACTTAGAGTTTGAGACAATTCGCCACCCACTTTAACTTGAATTGTTCTGTCAAATAAAGGCAAGGCAATGGCAAGTTTATTTATATAGCACATTTCGTACACAATGGTAATTCAAAGTGCTTTACATAAAGAAAGTAAAATAATCAAGAAGAAAAATAATTAAAAAACAAAAAAAGCTATTTTAAAACTTTGAAAATTATTTAAAAATTGACATTTATAAAATAAAAAAAAACAGAATGAAACATTATCATTTCAAAATTAAGCAAATCAGTAAATCAGTCAACTGCATTAAAATGCACTTAATTTTAATTTTATTAAATGTTATATTATTATTCTTGGTACAAATAATCTTAGAATCCTTTCATGAAAAGAGAGAGAGAGAGAGATCATTTAACCATTATCATGTAATATTTATTTTGTTTATTTTGCACATAATTTTTATTAGTATGCTGTCATGCACAAGCAATAAATAAAATGATCATGAAAATATTTTATTTTTATTTAAATCCTCTGTATCCATGTGATGCTTGGTGTGAGGAACAGATCCAAATTCAAACCATTCATCACCGATATGTATCTCCTTACTCTGTAGCTATAGTAACAATTTAAAATGTAGTTGTTAAGAAGTTTTACAAGTTTTACGGCAGTGATATCAAACGCTCATTGGCTCTCGCCATTTTCATCATAGATTGTGACATGCCGTGTTTCCGGTGATGCGTGTTTTGAATAAGAAACACGCGCCTTGACGGAGTGGATCTGGATAGTATTTTCAGTGTTTAACAACTTAAATTATGCCCTGCTCCTCGCACTACTATTATATTCTGCCAGAGAGGACTGCAACTGCAATGCATCGTCATTTGGATTACTGTGGTACTGCTCTGACACATCTGCAATAAATTCTTATGATTAAGTTAGATCTGTCTATCTGTACGTTTCTCTTATAGACTGTATACTTGATACACTCTTTACTGGTTGATTTGTTCTTTATAATTTTTTTTTTTAAATCAATGCAATACATTTTTTTATTGCTCAATTCAGTGTCTATTTATACACATTCAGTGTCTATTTATATTGTCATAGTTTGTAACGTGTAATTTACATTTTAATGGATTTCATAGCTGATAGAAGACTGATAATCTGGGTCTGAGACAAAACTGACTCTGTCTCTGTATGCTGAGATTATTGTAGTTCAATCAGACAGTGCTGTCAAAATTAGAGTTGTTCCAAAATGCCACTGAACTGTATTAATTGATGTGGAGGGTGGGATATCAGGAGCAAACACCACACTTCCTCCTACTGCTCCATTAGCCGGACCAGAAAACTGATCGTTACGTTTCTCTTATAGCCTGTATACTTTATACACTCACTCTTTATTGGTTGATTTGTTCTTTTTATATATATCCTATATATATATATCATACAACAAGCATTACTCTCAAACAAATATATATATATACTATTTTTACTGTTTTTGAAAGAAGTTTCTTCTGCTCATCAAGCCTGCTACTATTTTTACTGTTTTTGAAAGAAGTTTCTTCTGCTCATCAAGCCTTCATTTATTTGATCAAAAAGTACAGAAAAAAACAGTAATATTGTGAAATATTATTACAATTTAAAAATAATAGTTTTCTATTTGAATATACTTTAAAAAAAAAAAAAAAATTATTCCCGTGATGCAAAGCTGAATTTTCAGCATCATTACTCCAGCCTTCAGTGTCACATGTAACATCCAGTCTATCACATGATCATTTAGAAATCATTCTAATATTCTGATTTATTATGAGTGTTGGAAACAGTTCTGCTGTCTAATATATTTGATGAATAAAAGGTTAAAAAGAACTGCATTTATTCAAAAAAAACAAAACAAAATTCTAATAATATATATTCTAATAATATATTTTCTTGACTATCACTTTTTATCAATTTTACACTCCGTGAATAAAAGTATTGATTTTATTAAAAAAAAGAAAGAAAAAAAAAAATTACTGACCCCAAATTTACTGACCAGTAGTGTATATTGTTATTACAAAATATTTATATTTTAAAAACATAGCTTCTTTTTTTTTTTTTTTTTTTACTTTTTATTCATCAAAGTATCCTAATGTATCACATGTTCTGAAAAAATATTAAGCTGCAGAACCGTTTCCAACTTTGATAATGAATCATCATATTAGAATGATTTCTAAAGGATCATGTGATAATGATCCTAAAAATTCAGCTTTGCATCACAGAAATAAATGATAATTTAAAGTATAATAAATTTAAAAACAATTATTTTAAATTGTAATAATATATCACAATATGAAATTTTTTTTTGTATTTTAAATACAAAAATGCCATAAATGCAGGCTTGATGAGCAGAAGAAAATTCTTTCAAAAATCATTAAAAATAGTAATGTTTCCCAAACTTTGGTCTGTACTGTATATATATATATATAATATATATATATGATATATATATATATATATATTATATTATTTTTTTTTTTTTTTTTAAATCAATGCAATACGTTTTTTTTATTGCATAGTTTACATGATTTGTGGGGTTTAAGTCTGATTTTCTATTCAGTTCAATGTACTTTTATTGGTATAGTTTGTGTGTACATTACCAAAGCATGTCACAAAATGAATAATGGCGATTAAAGTAATACACAATGTAATAATATGAAATATTAAGATTCTGTTTTGGGTCTGGGCTGCAGTATATAAGGCTCAGGTGTGGCTCAGATTTGGGGATTCTAGTTTACTTAAGGCTGAGAATTGGTACCAATAACAAAACTTGTTTTGGCCCAGTTCAGGCCCAGCTAAAGGTGATTAACTGGCTGAGATTGGGGCCGGTTATGGCCCATGTGTGGCCCTTGTCTTTAATCCAGTTCTGGTCCACTTCAGGGCCGTCATTCTTTGCGGCACTGGGCCATGGGAAAAGTGATTATGTGGCTCGGATCTGGGCCAGAAAACATTTGCTATGTGGGAGTTCATTGCAATCTACAATGCATTCCGTTAAATCAGTGAGAGCTGTCTGCACTCCACAATCAATCACAATCACTGCATCAATCTCTTATATACATGTTTCAATGAGAGGATTCATAAGCTTGTAGAACTCAGCACTTGACAAAAACTCTGCATTTTGAGAGGTGAGTGAAAATTTGATGCTCTCCAGAACACAAATACACACTAGTATCACGGTTCAGCTACTGTGAAGGAGCGAGGAATTAGGAAATTACAACAATAGCAGTCTTTAATCCTCCAAATAACTGAGACCACAGAACAGGCAGGAACACACGCACGCGTAGATGGGGTAGATATTCAAGAACAGACGCTAAACACAGGGCTTAAGTAACAAGGAACTAATAAGTTGATTAATGAACACAGGAGGAAGCTAATCAAACTTAATGGGAAACAGGAAAAACCAAATATGGGGCATAATCAGACATGGGAGAAAATATAGGGTAATGGGGAGAAAAATGGGGAGAAAATCAAAAGACACGGGAACTCAAGACTGACACACTGGAGCGTTTGCCAAATATGTTTCTCTCTAACCATTAGGCCACAACTTCCCCCATAGTTTCGCCAATATCAGATGGGGCCTCCTGATTCCCCAGGGCCCAAAAGCTTACCTCGCTTATTGGTTAGAGTCTGCCCCCTGTATATTATTGCACTGATTTGGCTATTTACTGTGAGCAGAGTGTCAATCAATGCATTGGAGAATACTGCGAAACACAAAATACAAGAAACTTGGCAACTCTGATTATCATAAAGGACATCATTATTATCTACTGTAATGTTACATTAATAAATTTAGCACACAGATATTAACATGAATTTATAGTTTAGGTAGGGAGGGCGCTAGAGCAGACAGCAACACAAAAATATGAATAATAGCCTAATAATTCAATAGTGTCTTCAGTATTAGGATTTTACAGTAAAGATATTGCACTAATTTTGACATTTAGGTACTTTAGTGTTTTATTATATTTGTATGAAATATAGGTTTGTTAAATCTTGGGTAACTAAATCATTTTAGATTGTTTTCAGTCCGGGCACTGAGGACCAGAATAAAATGTCACTTTCCTCATGTTTTTGCCTGAGTGATGATGTGTTCAGGTCTAAAGGTGAATTTAGTCAAGAGTGTGGCTTTTGTTTTTCATTATCCATTCATTATCAGTATCTTCTTTTATTGGCCCAATGCAGATAAAAAAGAATGAGGATGTGTCTGATGATTTCTGAGAAGTTGTTTCATGCATGTGGTCAATAGTATAGCTAAGCCTGAGTAGCTTATGCATTATGAATAAATATAAAAATAATTAATATTTAAATTTAAAAACACTTGCCAAAATATTGAATAAATGAGCACAGACAGGATGTCAAATTAACTGGTGTGATCATTACAATACCAGATCTGCAGATATGATTCTATGTTATTAGTACTTGTCCTATTTTAGTATTTCATGTTTTCACGTCATTAACAGACATTTAGCTTTTATAACTCAGTGTATACGATAATGGCTATAACTCTAATCTAATAACTGTTACAGAAATATGCTTCTGTATTTGTGACTTTGTAAGGAACTATTTAAGGAAAAATACCTTTGTCCATTGTGAGGAACAAGTTTATAATTAAAAGGCATTAGTGGAGCACAGAACAAACAGTTGTTGCAACAGTTTATAATATTTCAGTAATATGCCATATACATTTTTTTATCTTAAAACTGTAGAAAAAAAAATATACAGCCTGATTGATCATCTTGCAGTAGATGTGTTTCAGTGTCTTCACTTCCTCACCTGCGCACAGGAGGAGGGTTTGATACCTGAACAGAGACGTGACACAAGCATGTAATATAAATAAAAACAAACAAATGTGATGCAGGCGAAACACACACTGCAAAGCCACAGAAAAGAATAAAGAGCACTTATTTTTTTGTGATGCAGGCGAAACACACATATAATGCTCTAGAATGGGATAAACTGGACTGGACTGCTCACCTGAGGAGGAGTAGGAGCCCTTGGCCTTCTTGAATTTTCAGGTTTTATATTTTCATACATATTCTCATACTCATTTTCATGTTTGTCATTCTCGTATATATGTTCACTCATCTTCCCTAGAATCGTTCCATCTCCTCTAGCCTTCTGCAAATCAATAATTTATTTATAGTTTGTGTCCAACAATTTTTTTTTTCTTAAATTATAATCAGAATATCAGACAGAATGATGTTGTCACTTGAGGTTAAATTAAATGTAAAATATGTTGCTGATAAACTAATGATGAAACAGAAAGCCCACTATAAACAGTGCTAATGTCCATCATGACTGAATATTTGTCAGTATCCATAGTTTAAGTATAGTTTAAGTGTGATCATCAGCATGTCTTTGTGCAGTAACATGTGAAAGATTAAAGCAGGTAATTAAAGAGTTTATTGAATAAACTCATCTATCAATAAACTCTTTAATTACAGGTAATTAAAGAGTTTTATTTGATTGATTAATTTTTTTTTTTTTTTTTTTTACTTCAGAAGAGACTGAAGGGGTTACTCACTGTCTCCTGTCTGCTTTGTGCTGCTGTTTAAGGAAAGAAAGACTCAATGAATTTGACACTGAAATAAATATATACTGAATCATCTGTAATATGAATAGTTAATCTGAAATCTATTATATAATGTAATTATCAACGGCAGTCTAGATATAATTGGTGATGTCAGTTGTGTTGTTCAATCAAATCATACATATGCTGGCATTATGAATGAATAACAAACATACCTCCACTTGCTTGTCCTTTTTGTTGTTGGTTTAACTTTGGGCTGCAGCATAAACACAAAGACATTTTGTTACAATTAGTTGTCTTTACCACATTTCATTTCTTTATAACAGTTACAGTTGCTGTGGTCATTTTATCATGTATGAAATATCACTATTCAAATGTTAAGAAAATTCACTGAAATTCAGAAACACTGAGTTTGATATAAAATAAGAATAAAATCACATAAGAATGAGATCATAAAGTTCATACATGTGTGTAGAACTTGATTTACAAAGGCCTGTTGGAAGCTGAAGTTGTGATTTGTATACAAATGTATTGATGTATATAATATGTTAAATCAAAGGTGTGATTACAAACAAATACACCATGATCTGCCAGATTACTCACATTTTATTAGATTTTGTTAAATAGACAATCAGACCACAAATGCCTGCAACTGCCACTAAAACCCCAATGACAATCCCAGCTATCGCCCCTGATGACAGCCCTCCTCCTCCTTCTATGGAAAAGATACAAGAATCAAAAGACCAAAGCCATTTACTGCACAAAATACTAACAGCAATACACTTTAACATGTATTAAAAGAAGTTAATAATAATAATAATTTAAAACAACACAAGGCAATTACATAAAGCAGAGATGTACAAAACAGTAGATATTTTAATATACCTTCTTAAAAGCAAAAGTTCCTTTGAACAAGTGGTAAATTAAGGTCAAAGTATTATCAAAACTTGGGAACTCATTTCAGGTTAGTTTGAATTATTCTTACCTTTAACTAGTAAAGTATGTTTCTGTGAGGCGTTTCTCTTTGTGACATTATTCCAGGCTGTGCAGATGTAATCTCCACTGTGTGTGAAGTCAGTCTCATCTATGGTGAATGTGTCTGTGGTCACATTGGTGTCTGTTTCATTAAACTTCCAGCTGAATGAGGCAGAAGGTTCAGAATTTGCAGAACAAAAGAGCAACACAAACCCCTAAATCCACCACATCCTCACCCATAACAAGAAACATCTTCTGGTCCATCTAGAGCATAAACAAAAGACTCACTGACAAACTGAGCACTGAAGGAGTCTGTATTTTCATCAGGTTTGAGCTCAAATCATCTTGATTGTTTGAATGTTTAACACTCACAGTTGATGATCAGGTTGAGTTTTTTTGCCGTCTCAGAGCTGACAGGGTTTCTATATGTACATTGATATTCTCCACTGTCTGATCTCTGCACTGGACCTGATGGACACTGATCTGTTATCAGATGAGAAGGATGATGCTGTTGCTAGGAGAACCAGAGGACTGTTATCTTTTATCCCACTGCACAGAGAGGATGCTGCCAGTTCCCTCAGAGCTGATGTTAGCAGATGATTCTCCCTCTATTAATGATTCTTCTGGAAACCAATAAGTTGACATTAGTTATATTTTCTGGATGAGTGAGAAAGTACAAACACAAATAGAATTAAAATGAGTCTTTCACATTTTCACAGTTAGTGTGGTCAAGGGTGGTACAGAAGGACAAACAACAATGAAAGAAATGTTTATGTTCAGTGTCTATTTATATCGTCATAGTTTGTAACGTGTAATTTACATTTTTAATGGATTTCATAGCTGATAGAAGACTGAAAATCTGGGTCTCAGACAAGAGTAAAACAACACAAAAATCTATTGTCTTAAAGTTAATTCAAAATAAATGATAAAGCTTCAAATTTTTTCAAGACAGTTTCAACATGATTTCCATTTAATAACATTTTTAAAAGTTTAAACATGAGAATGCCCTAAGTAACACTCATCCTGTGCAAATCTGGTTCAGTAACATTTACACCACAAAGCTCACTGCAAAAAAAAAAAAAAAAATAACAGCAGACTTGTGCATATCTAAAATATTATTATTATACTCTCATTAGTACTTCTGCTAGTCACATCTGTGTTTAATTTTACAGTATATTAAATTGCTTCATGTCACTTTTCCCCCTCCACACATTAAATTCATTTCTTATAATCATTTTAACCCTATTTTAGCCGATGCTTTGATATTAAATACTGAAGTTTAAGCAACACACTCACCGAACACTTGGTAGTGTAGTTTCTCCTGTAAGTGTCTCTCCAGCACTAGGTGCGTACAGTTAGGTTTGTATGTGCCAGAATCCCAGTGTCAGGTTCACCAGGAGCTCCAGAGCGAGAGTGTGTTTTCTGTTACAAAAAAATGACTCGGTCCTCTGTATGCTGGGATCTATGTAGTTGAATAGGCACTGCTGTCCAAATTAGAGCTGTTCCCAACCATGCCACTGAACGGTACAATTGAATTAGTGGAGGGTGGGTTATCAGGAGCAAAACACCACACTTCATCCTACTGCTCCATTAGTCCAGGACCAGAAAACTGCAGATCTTCCCCAGCATACTCGAGTACCTACTAGTCAAAGACCTAAAGAAGAAGACATTGAGTTATTGACTAATGCGCTAGAAACGTCATATTTTTTATCTGCTACAACTTACTGTAGTTTAAATATTGCAACCGTTAGTTGAATCCACAAGTTCACAACCAACAAAAAAACAATGATTAATCTGCAAAAGGCGGACATTATCGTTTTCTGTAATTACCTTAAGTAAAATAGTTCCAAACTAATTACCTTTAGTTATTCATACACAGCCAAATTCAACATATATTTTTGAATTACAAAAAAAAGCCTCTACCAAAAAAGGCGATAACATGCACAGCGTTACAGATAACAAACTATCAGAAACCATCATGATCGAGCTCTCAGCTGTCAGGAGCTGCTACTTAAAATCATCTGAACTATTTACATCAGTTTTCAGTCAATAATAAACATGCAGTTCTAGACAGAAAGAGCTCACTTGCGCCACTAGCGCTGGTATTAACACGGCAGTCTTACCTTGATCAATCAGAAAAAGATGGCAACATATTCAGGGTTCCCAGTCCGTCGGGGATGACACGATAGAGGGCAAAACACATAAACTGCAGCACAAGCCTGTCACTGTTCCGTCTGTTTCAAAGCCACAAAGTTAAATAAAAAAAATATAAGAAAGGATTTATTGGATTTCCTTTTGCAGGTTAAGCCGCCGCAATTATTTTCAATCACTAAAAACTGCGTTGACATTCTAAAATGTAGGCTACACAAAGTATGCATAATTCATAAGGTGTATACTGAATTTGCCCTTTTAACACTAAAAGGGCAGACCTATAGAGGAATCAGAAAAATAATTTATTGATATTTCCATCTTCTTTAGTACACAAATAATACAATCTCAAGATTTGTTTTTTAAACTGTTTTTTCTTTTTTATGTTTAATGTTTGTGTCCCTGATTGTTTGATAAGAATTGTTTCATTTAATATAATAATTGATATTTTGACTCATACTATGGTGTGTCTGTGGTCACATTGGTGATCTGTTTCATCTAAACTTCCAGCTGAATGAGCAGAAGCGTCAGATTTGCCAAACAAATCAGCAACACAAAACCCCTAAATCCACCCATCCTCACCTCATAACAGAAACTCTTATGGTCCATCCTAGAGCATAAACAAAAGACTCACTGACAAAAATGAGCACTGAAGGATGTCTTTATTTCATCAGGTTTGAGCTCAAATCATCTTGGTATTTTTTGAATGTTTAACACTCACAGTTGATGATCAGGTGGAGTTTTTGCCGTCTCAGAGAGCTGACAGGGTTTCTATATGGTACATGATATTCTCCACTGTCTGATCTCTGCACTGGACTGATGGACACTGATCTGTTTATCAGATGAGAAGATGGTGCTGTTGCTAGGAGACAGAGGACTATGTTATCTTTGATCCACTGCACAGAGAGGATGCTGCCAAGTTCCCTCAGAGCTGATGTTAGCAGATGATTCTCCCTCTATTAATGATTCTTCTGGACCAATAAGTCTGACATTAGTTATATTTTCTGTATGAGTGAGAAAGTACAAACACAATAGAATTAAAATGAGTCTTTCACATTTTCACAGTTAGTGTGGTCAAGGGTGGTACAGAAGGACAAACAACAATGAAAGAAATGTTTATGTTCAGTGTCTATTTATATCGTCATAGTTTGTAACGTGTAATTTACATTTTTAATGGATTTCATAGCTGATAGAAGACTGAAAATCTGGGTCTCAGACAAGAGTAAAACAACAAAAATCTATTGTCTTAAAGTTAATTCAAAATAAATGATAAAGCTTCAAATTTTCAAGACAGTTTCAACATGATTTCCATTTAATAACATTTTTAAAAGTTTAAACATGAGAATGCCCTAAGTAACACTCATCTGTGCAAATCTGGTTCAGTAAGCAATTAACCACAAAGCTCACTGCAAATAACAGCAGACTTGTGCATATCTAAAATATTATTATTATACTCTCATTAGTACTTCTGCTAGTCACATCTGTGTTTAATTTTAACAGTATATTAAATTGCTTCATGTCACTTTTCCCCCTTCCACCACATTAAATTCATTTCTTATAATCATATTTTTAACCCTATATAGCCGATGCTTTGATATTAAATACTGAAGTTTAAGCAACACACTCACCGAACACTTGTAGTGTAGTTTCTCCTGTAAGTGTCTCTCCAGCACTAGGTGCTACAGTTAGTTTGTATGTTCCAGAATCCTCCAGTGTCAGGTTCCGGAGCTCCAGAGCGAGAGTGTTTCTGTCAAAACTGACTCTGTCTCTGTATGCTGGGAATATTATAGTTGAATCAGACAGTGCTGTCAATATTAGAGTTGTTCCAAAATGCCACTGAACTGTATCAATTGATGTGGAGGGTGGGTTATCAGGAGCAAACACCACACTTCCTCCTACTGCTCCATTAGCCGGACCAGAAAACTGCAGATCTTCCCCTAAATACTGGCCTATGTCAAAGAAAGAAAGAAAGACATTGAGTTATTGACTAATTGCTCTAGACGGCATACTTTTTATCTGCTACAACTACTGTAGTTAAATATTTAACGTTAGTTGGATTCACAAGTTCACAACAACAAAAAACAATGATTAACTGCAAAGGCGGACATATATTTTTCTGTAATAACTAATTAAAATAGTTCCAACTAAGTAACTTAGTTATTATACACAGCAATTCAACATATATTTTTGAATTACAAAAAAAGCCTCACCAAAAAGCGATAACATGCACAGCGTACAGTACAAACTATCAGAAACCATCATGATCGAGCTCTCAGCTGTCAGGAGCTGCTGCTTAAATCATCTGAACTATTTACATCAGTTTTCAGTCAATAATAAACCGCAGTTCTAGACAGAAGAGCTCACTGCGCCACCTAGCGCTGGATATTAACACGAGTCTTACCTTTGATCAATCAGGAAAGATGGCAACATAGTCAGTTCCCAGTCACGTGACTGACACGAAGAGGGCAAAACACCTATAAAACTGCAGCACAAGCCTGTTAATGTTCCTTCTGTTTCAAAGCCACAAAGTTAAATAAAACAAATATAAGAAAAGGATTTATATGGATTGCCTTTTGCAGGTAGCCGCCGCAATATTTCAATCACTAAAACTGTGACATTCTAAAATGTAGGCTACACAAAGTATGCATCATCATAAGCTTTATACTGAATTTGGCCTTTTAACCCTAAAAAGGGCAAGACCATATAGAGAAATCAGAAAAATAATTTATTGCTATTTTCCATCTTCTTAGTACACAAATAATACAATCTCAAGATTTTTTTTTTTAAACTTGTCTTTTATTTTTTTATTTTAATGTTTGTGTTCCCTGATTGTTTGATAAGAATTATTTCATTTAATATAATAATTGATACTTTTGACTCATACCTATTCTAAAAAAATGATTTAAATGCTGAAATGTAAAGTTTATAATTTTTTAAACTTTGTTTTTGTGAAAACCTGTATCTGAACTGTAAATCATGTTTTTTAATCATTTTTTCATTTCAAGGTTTAATATGTTAACATAGACATTGCACTACCCGCTCATATTGTAATAAATTTATTTATGCAGGTCTTAAAAAGGCCTTTAAAAAATCTTAAATTTGATCTTAAAAATCCTGCAGATACCCTGATCAATCACCCCCATCACCTCTCCGCTCAGATCTCCTGGATTTTGGTACCCAGATGATGACAGGTATGCTCCTCCTCCAGCTATTATGGTAAACAAGAACAGTAACAGACAATTATTTAAAAAAAAAAGAAAGAAAAAAAAACACAACATTTCTAAAACAAAATAAGAGCAGAAGCTGCAACATATGTGTGTAGATTATAGGAGGGAAAAATAAATGAGTAAAATTAGTTTATTGTATATTTTTGAAAATAGAGTCGTAAATGTAAGTCAAAGCTTTGTTTATCAAAACTTAGCTAATTTCAGGTTAGTTTTAACCACAGTAAGCATGTTTTTGTGAGGCGCTTCTCTTTGTGACATTATTCGAGGCTGTGCAGATGTAATCTCCACTGTGTGTGAAGTCAGTCTCATCTATGGTGAATGTGTCTGTGGTCACACTGGTGTCTGTTCCATTAAACTTCCAGCTGAATGAAGCAGCAGGTTCAGAGTTTGCAGAACAAGAGAGTGACACACAAACCCCTAAATCCACCACATCCTCACCCATAACAGAAACATCTTCTGGTCCATCTAGAGCATAAACAAAAGACTCACTGACAAACTGAGCACTGAAGGATGTCTGTATTTCATCAGGTTTGAGCTCAAATCATCTTGATTTTTGAATGTTTAACACTCACAGTTGATGATCAGGTTGAGTTTTGCCGTCTCAGAGCTGACAGGGTTTCTATATGTACATTGATATTCTCCACTGTCTGATCTCTGCACTGGACTGATGGACACTGATCTGTTATCAGATGAGAAGATGATGCTGTTGCTAGGAGACAGAGGACTGTTATCTTTTGTCTAGTGCTGGCCGATGTGGGCAAAAAAAATTATCACGCTAAAATTTTTCATATCAGTCGATATCGATAATTATCACGATAAATTTCAGATCTTTATTTCTTTCAAATTTAAAGGCATATTTTGCTCCTACTGAAAGTTGTTGAAACCCAATCATAATGCATATTGAACATACAGTGGGTACAGTGAAAAATGTAAGGGGGTCTGAATACTTTCCATACCCACTGTATATATCCAGGTGCCTAACTATGTCCTTCAGATGCGTTTCTAATAATTTAATGCAAATCATTTTCTAAGTAGCCAGGATGACTAAGAAACTAAAACAACATCTCTGTCTCACACTTGTCACACACACACACACACACACACACACACACACACACACACACACACACACACACACACACACACACACACACACACTCATCAAATAGATTTGCTGTTATCTCTCAGCTCACTGAAAACTCAAGAATAAAAAAACAATAAAAAACATTATAAAGAACACTCTTTAGTACAGTGAAGCAAATAATACAGAAAATACAATTTCCTCCACACTCCCCACTTTTTACAAAAAAAATGTTTTATCATTCATCGATAACCATAGATTATTAAATAAAATAACATCTTACACCATCTCTGAAAATTTTCTTTCTTTCCATGTTTTCCACCAGAGGTCTTAAATCAGACTTATGCTATTTTAATGAGAGATTGATATCTCAATATCTCTTAATCATATAGCAAACTGCGTATCACTTCTATTTATACACTTCTTCACTCAGTCTCAAATCATGGACAACAAGACCTGCTAGAACCCTCGATCTTATTTCTTTATGCATAAAACCTCCTCCTCTGACGAGGAGTATACCGGATCATCTGCTCAATAACACCTCTGATCAAAGTTTCTAGACAAACTCTTATACATTTTAAGAAATATAATGAGCATCCCATTAATCCTATAATGTGTAAGTTAGCTATCTATTAACCAAATTAAATGTTGATAAACTGCACTTTAATTCTACTTGATACCTGATATTCATTCCATCAGCATCCTAAGATAGAATGAAAATTATGTACTAATTTTCTCACATACATGTATCTTATTTTCAAGCAATGGAAAATTAGAAACAGAGTACTCTATAGTAAACTGCTGTAACAGATCTTTTACGGAGTCAATTCTCAACAAGCTGATATGACAATTGCTGCAAAGGAAGCAGTTAATTTGTACATAGAGTATCAAATCTATCTCTCAGACCTACTCTGAATTCCTATATATTCATGTACCAACAACAAATAGCATGATATTATTTCCTCCACACCAATCAATTAAACTTTCTAATGTAATGATAAAGATTCTTTGGATGTAATGCTATTTCTGATATGTTAATACACAAAAATAAAATATTTTTTGTGGAATCAATTAATTGTAATATTTTTTCTTTATTAAATGTAATTTTTAGTCAAAACCAGAAATGTATCAAATGTACCATTGTATAAATGCACCACCATGTATAAATAGCTTCTATGAAATATATCTGCTCTCAGCATTTCTGCTTTTTTTTCTGCTTCTGTTTTAAAAACAGCTTCATCTACAAGTTGCCAGGGCTGTATGCAGCTGTTTTAACTTCCCTTTATGTGACTGAACTTTGAACAGTTTTTTATTAGATGAACTGGTGTTACTGGTGTGTCATTGCTCTGTTGAAATGAAAGCTTATGATGGACTTACAAAATGTGATAATTCCTCTACTGTTGTCTTACACCACTGTGTTTACAGGTTAGTGTCATATGCTGCAGTTTTTCTCCTAAATATTCAATAGAGAAATTATGCAGTAGTTTTCCTTTGTGAAATGATTAAAGTGCTAAATATAGTTCACCAAAACAAAGCTGTCGTACAGTTTTTATATAATCTCTTGCAACATTTACAGATGATCTTTACAAAGTTTGCTGTTTGAGATTTGATTTTAATCATTTTTCTTTTCCTGTATTATTTCCTCTGAATGTCTCTCTTACCATTGATCTGAACTGATTTACTGAATATATTCAAGAATCCATAAACATGGAATGTGTGTTTTTTTTTTTTTTTTTACATTTGCCAAGAACTCGCTAAGAATGTTGGATAAACATAAAATTATATATATATTTTTTGATTACATTAGACATTTTGTATATACGGAAATATGTATATTAGAAAGGAAAGCTGAATCTGCTAAACTCTTTCTGTCCCTCACTGTTTTCTTTTCTGAAGGATGTCCAGTCATTCATTTGAAATTTCCTGTGCAGACAGACTAAACTAATAAATCAAGCATGCTTGAAATTAGCATACACCTACCATAATTAGATCCTTTTACAATCTTGGAATATTTATATGATTAAAAAGCCTTGTCAGCTATAAAATGCTACTTCTAAGATATACAGTGGTGTGAAAAAGTGTTGGCCCCCTTCCTGATTTCTTATTTTTATTGCATGTTTGTCCCAGTTTAATGTTTCAGATCATCAAACTAATTTAAATATTAGTAAACGATAACACAAGTGAACACAACATGCAGTTTTTAAATGAAGATTTTTATTATTAAGGGAAAACAAGATCCAAAAACTACATGGCCCTGTGTGAAAAAGTGTTTAGCCCCTAAACCTAATAACTGGTTGGGCCACTCTTAGCAGCAACAACTGCAATCAAGCATTTGCGATAACTTGCAATGAGTCTGTAACAGCGCCTTGGAGGAATTTTGGTCCACTCATCTATGCAGAATTGTTGTAATTCAGCCACATTGGAGGGTTTTAAAGCATGAACTGCCTTTTTAAGGTCATGCCACAGCATCTCAATAGGATTCAGGTCAGGACTTTGACTAGGCCACTCCAAATTTTGTTTTTCTTCAGCCATTCAGAGGTGGACTTGCTGGTGTGTTTTGGATCATTGTCTGCTGCAGAACCCAAGTTTGTGTCAGCTTGAGGTCACGAACAGATGGCCGGACATTCTCCTTCAGGATTTTTTGGTAAACAGCAGAATTCATGGTTCCATTTATCACAGCAAGTTGTCCAGGTCCTGAAGCACCAAAACAGCCCCAGACCATCACACTACCACCACCATATTTTACTGTTGGTATGATGTTCTTTTTCTGAAATGCGGTGTTACTTTTACGCCAGACGTAATGGGACACACACTTTCCATTAGTCCACAGAGTATTTTCCCAAAAGTCTTGGGGATCATCAAGATGTTTTCTGGCAAAACTGAGATGAGCCTTTATGTTCTTTTTGCTCAGCAGCGGTTTTCGTCTTGGAACTTTGCCATGCAGACCATTTTTGCCCAGTCTCTTTCTTAAGATTCAAGATTTTTATTTGTCACATACACAATTATATAGAGCATATATAACCAGCAGTGAAATGTGAGTCAGGTCCGCTCCATGGACAGTGCAATTATTAAAGAATACAACACAGATGAAAATATACATAAATATAGCTATGAAAGAATGAAATAAAAGTAAACAATAAAAAATATAAGAATAAAAATATAAAATATATAAAAAGATGTATACTGTAGAATTAAATTATATAGAAAAAAATAATGTCATGAAAGTAAACTGTAGTCTTAAATAATAAGATACACAGGAATGTACAAGAGGCAAATGTGCAAACAGGTTGACACTACAGTATGTCATGTGAGGTAGTGAATGATGAATGTCTTACTGATAAAGTGAAATATTAAGTGGAGACATGAAGATGTTAAGAGGCTGGTTTTGAGTTTAGGAGCCTGATGGCCTGGGGGAAGAAACTCCTCCTAAGTCTCTCAGTTTTTGACATCAGGCTACGGAAACGCTTACCAGATGGCAGCAAAGTGAAAAGATGGTTACTGGGGTGAATGGAGTCCTTGATGATTTTAACAGCTCTGCTTTTGCAGCGTTTGAGGTAGATGTCCTGGCAGAGAGGGGAGAGCAGACCCTGAGATGCGCTCAGCTAAGCGCCCAACTCTCTGCAGGGCTTTGCAGTCATGACTGGAGCTGTTCCCAACCACACTGAGATACACTGAGTCAATACACTTTCAATGGCCCCTGAATAGAAAGTTTTCAGGATTGCAGGTGAAACCCTGAATTTTCTCAGCTGTCTCAGATGGTACAGTCTTTGCCTGGCTTTATTAACCTGTGTTTGAATGTGTGTAGTCCAAGTCAGGTCCTCGGAGATGTTTACACACGAGGTACTTGAAGCTGCTCACCCTCTCCACAGGGGTCCCGCTGATCATAAGAGGAGTATAGGGCTGCTGCTGTCTCTTCCTGAAGTCAACAATCAGCTCTTTAGTTTTGCTCACATTCAGAGAGAGACAATTGTCCTGGCACCATGATGTTAATTTCTCTACCTCATCCAAGTATGCGGTCTCATTATTGTTGGAAATGAGGCCCAGAACCACAGTATCATCAGCAAATTTAATAATAGATGTGGAGCTGTGGGAAGACACGCAGTCATGTGTGTAGAGAGAGTAGAGCAGGGGACTCAGGACACAGCCCTGTGGAGCTCCTATGTTCAGGGTGATGGAGTTAGAGGTGAACTGGCCTACTTTCACCACTTGAGGTCTGCCGGTGAGGAAATCAAGAATCCAGTTGCATAGTGAAGAATTCAGGCCGAGGTCCATGAGTTTAGAAGCTAGCATGATGGGGACTATAGTATGAAAGCTGAGCTATAGTCGATAAAATAGCAGCCTTACATAGTTCCTGTTATTGCTGTCAATGTGTGTGAGAGAAGAGTGCAGGATGTGAGAGATGGCATCATCAGTGGATCTGTTGGGGCGATAAGCAAACTGAAGAGGGTCCAAAGTATCCGGGATGGAGGAGCTGATGAAGTTTTTAACCAGTCCCTCAAAGACCTTCATGACTATTGATGTGAGGGCAACTGGACGATAGTCATTCAGGCAAGAGGGGTTATTGTTCTTAGGCACAGGGATGATGACAGATTTTTTAAAGGAGGTGGGGAACCACCGATGTAGCAAGAGACTCATTAAAAATGGATGTAAACAAACCAGCGAGCTGATCAGCACAGGACCGCAGAATACGGCCAGAAATCCCATCTGGTCCGGCTGCTTTCCTGACATTCACTCGCTTTAGAGCCCTCCGAACCTCGTCCTCAGACACGGTGATTACATGATTATCGCTGCTCTGACTGCTGCTTCCTGACGCGCTGATCGGCAGACTCGCGCTGCTCAGATTGCTTTCAAAGCGGCCGTAGAAAGTGTTTAGCTCGTCAGCCAGCGACGGATCTGCTCTCACCTCTGCAGAGGATTTATTTCCAAAGGCACAGATGGTTCTTAGTCCTTGCCACATGCGTCGGGAGTCATTGAGCTGGAAATGTGACTCTATTCGTTCCCTGTATCGGAGTTTGGCGGCTCTTACTGCGCGTCGGAGAGCATAGCACGATGCTTTGTACTCACTCATGTTTCCCGACAAAAGACCGGCGTTTGTAAGCAGCAGTGCGTTTGTTTACTGCTGCACGGATTGTACTATCCACCCAAGGTTTCTGATTAGAGAAGGTCCTTATAGATATTGTATCCGTAGCTTGTTCGCCAAACCGTGTTTAAAAAGCTTAATGCTACATCCGTGAACTCGCTGACGTCAGATGAACTTGCCCGAAACATGTCCCAGTCTACGTCATCAAGAGCCGCCTGTAGCATGGCTTCTGAGTGGGCGGACCAGCGCGTCACCACCCTCTGCACCGGGGGTTCTTGAACGAGCCTTTGTTTATATTCCGGTGTGAGGAAAAATGGCGGCATGGTCCGATTTGCCGAAAGCCGGTAGTGAGCGAGCTTTGTAGGCATGCTTAAACTGAGTGTAGCAGTGATCCAGTGTATTCGGTCCTCTGGTTGGACAGGATACATGTTGATAATAATTAGGCATAACCTGCCTGAGGTTGGCTTTGTTAAAGTCCCCAGCGATGATAACAGCAGCGTCAGGATGTTTGTTGATGTTGCCGCTGAGCGCATCGTGAAGCTCGGACAAAGCCAAACCGGTTGTCAGCTTGTGGTGGGATGTAGACAGCAGTAAACGATGATCGATAAAAACTCCCGGGGAAGATAGAATGGGCGGCAAATAATGGATAAATGTTCCAGATGAGGCGAGCAGGAGCACAACAGTGTGGAGATATTCCTGGGGTCACACCATCTCTTGTTAATCATGAAACACACTCCTCCACCCTTGGATTTACCGGCCTCGGCTGTCCTGTCCATCCGTAAAAACAGAGAAGTTTTCAGACGGCGTTACAGCAGCGTCCGGGACCGAGGGCGTGAGCCATGTTTCAGACAAACAAAGGATGTTACAGTCCCTAATGTCCCGTTGGAAACTTATCCTGGCTCTAAGATCGTCCATCTTATTCTCCAGAGACTGGACATTGGCGAGCAGAATGCTCGGTAGAGGAGGACTGTGAGCTCTTTTTCTCAGTCTGTTGCGGACCCCAGCACGTTTCCCGCGGTGTTTCTTGATCCGTCGCCTCGGGGTGGTTATTCAGGTGGCCATTGTTCATCTCGGTGTTCCGGAGAAATCTCAGATGGCCACGATGGGTTGGAGGATAAAAGTGTCCTGGAACAGGTTAGTGAAGCGGTATCCAATGTCCAAAAGTGTTCCTTTGTCGTAAGTGATCAGTGCAGAGGTTATGTGTGCAAAAAGAGAAAGCAAAAGTAGGTAAAAAAGTAAATAAAAACACAATCTAAGCGGAGCGACCTGGACGGCGACCGAACTCAGCGGCGCCATCTTGTTTTACCGTCCATATTTATGGTGGAGTCATGACTCCACTTATGATGGAGTCATTAACACTGACCTTAACTGAGGCAAGTGAGGCCTGCAGTTCTTTGGGTGTTGTTGTTGGGTCTTTTGTGACCTCTTGGATGAGTCGTCGCTGTGCTCTTGGAGTAATTTTGGTCAGCCGGCCACTCCTGGGAAGATTCTCCACTGTTCCATGTTTTTGCCATTTGTGAATAATGGCTCTCACTGTGGTTCTCTGGAGTCCCAAAGCTTTAGAAATGGCTTTATAACCTTTTCCAGACTGATAGATCTCAATAGATAGACTTTCTTTTTCACTTGTTTCTGAATTTCTTTGGATCTCGGATTGATGTCTAGCTTTTGAGGATCTTTTGGTCTACTTCACTTTGTCAGACAGGTCTTATTTAAGAGATTTCTTGATTGCGAACAGGTGTGGTAGTAATCAGGCCTGGGTGGTGCTAGAGAAATTGAAATTGAATTTAACAGGGTGGCAAACACTTCTTCACACAGGGCCATGTAGTTTTGTATTTTATTTTCCCTTAATAATAAAAACCTTAATTTAAAAACTGCATGTTGTGTTTACTTGTGTTATCTTTGACTTATATTTATTTATTTATTTTTTGATCTGAAACATTAAAGTGTGATAAACATGCAAAAAAAAAAAAAAAAAAAAAAGAAATCAGGAAGGGGGGCAACACTTTTTTACACCACTGTCCATAAATATGAGACAATATATATATATTTTTTTTTCCCAGTACTGCATGGACAGAAAGTTGTCACTGATCTTAAGGTTACTGGGTACCAGGGTCATGATGTCACACTGTTGTGCCAATATATCAACGGAAACACAGAAGACAAAATACTACAAATGCAGTGGACGTGGCAGAATGAGTCCAGTAAATATGAAATCATGGTCTTTAGCATGGACCATGGCCTTTCTCTGCATGACACATTCCTGAAAGACAGAGTCAGCTTCAGAAAGAGCTCCCCTCCGATCTATGAAGCCTCCATCATCATCAAAGATGTGAAGATGAGTGATCAGGGAGTTTACAGCTGTGCCTACACAACCTTCCCTAGCGGCAGTCATACAGGACAAACCACTCTTACAGTGTTAGAAGGTACGTAAGTAAATGCCGCTCATTTAAACTGAACAAGGCATCTAAAGAAACTGTTGCTGTTATTGTAAGTAGAAGGCCTAGTAGTTGTACATTAGCCTGATTGTATAATTATTATTTTTCTTTTAATAAAATAACCTTTAAATATATATACTGCAACTGAAATCTACAGATGCAAACAGATAGTAAAGTGCAATAAAATAAAAACCTGAATGTTTATCCTTGTTTCCTTTCAGCTATTCTGAAACAACACATCACAGAAACATTTAGTCATTTAGCAGACAATTTTATCCAAAGCGACTTACAAATGAGGACAATGGAAGCAATTATAATCAATAAGAGAGCAATGATATGCAAATGCTATAGCAAGCCTCAGTTAGCTTAACACATTACACGTAGCAAGCTATTTTTTGTTTTTATTATTATAATATAATAAATAAAAAGAAAATAGATTAAATAGAAAAAGAATAGAGCGGGCTTTTTTAAAGAAAACAAGTAGTTAATAAATGAATAGAGTGCAAGTCTAAAAGGGGCAAATAAGATGGAAGAGATGTGTTTTAAGACGATCCTAACCTTTTAACTTTAATCTTTTTAACCTTTTATCTAGATTTTTAAGTTTTCTGGAGAATGAGAGTTACTTGCCTCTGCTGTAATGGTTCATAATGCCACAGTTTTATCACCCATTTTAGTGTCTGCAAGGTGAATATAAGTCTGATTACTATGACACATAATAGCACACCTCTACTTGACAAGCAGCACAAATTTAGGTATCATTCTTGTTAGTATCACAAATGGTGTTGTATGATTTGCCAAAGTTTAATACTTTGAGTCAGTGGTGAAAGTGAATAAAGTGTGCATTACAATCATGAATGCTATTTCACCACCAGACTTCCTACTGATTTCCTACATTGCCTAATGTTTAGAGAGTTTGACTCCTAACCCTAAGGTTGTGGGTTCGAGTCTCGGGCCGGCAAAACCACGACTGAGGAGCCCTTGAGCAAGGCACCGAACCCCCAACTGCTCCCCGTGCGCCACAGCATAAATGGCTGCCCACTGCTCCGGGTGTGTGTTCACTGCTGTGTGTGTTCACTGCTGTGTGTGTGTTCACGGTGTGTGTGTGTTTGTGTTCACTGCTGTGTGTGTGCACTTTGGATTGGTTAAATGCAGAGCACGAATTCTGAGTATGGGTCACCATACTTGGCTGTATGTCACGTCGCTTTTTCCTCTTGCTGATCTGTCCACAGACAGTCCTCCTGTTCTGTCCACCGCTGAGGCTGTAAGGATTGTGACTGCTGTAATGCTCATCACTATGATAATAACTGTTGTGGGGTATTTATTCCTGCGCAACAGACGGTATGTGACTACAAAACATTTAGCAAATACATCAAAATATGAAAGATTCATGCTCAGAGCCAACTAGCGAGCACAAAAAAAAAAATAATAATAATAATAACAACAGAGCTTTTGCTACACAGGGTTTTAAATGATCAAATCCATTTTCAAAGGTTCTCTAATTTTTCATAAAATTTATTTAGATCTATTTTTATTCCGTTTTTGATTAATATGATGAATCCAGCACATCTGCATTTGTACATATACTGCAGATAAAACCAAGATAATGTGCCAGCATTAGACATATTCATAAAAACACAACATACTCCATCACTGTCTTTATCTTCACTGAAACTAACAAAAATCACATAATGATATTAAATACAGAATCACAGTAAAACAATAGTAAAGTGGCTGAGCTGTAACTAAATTCATCATCATGTTCAGTATTCAGCATAAGATTATCACAAAACATTAAAACACCTTTAATTTTCTCTTTTTATGTTTTGCTACACATTGAAGAAGAGCAGTCAGCAATTTCACTTATTGTAAGTATAAACTGTTTAAAATCTCCCTTTTTAAAGGAAATAATCAGTGTGAAACTGAACATATTGCTAATTCTTGCATGATAAATTACTTGTTTCTCATTTGCAAATTTCTGTAGATAAAAGTGTCTTCTAAATGATTAAATGCAAATAGGAACAGATTTTAAAATGAATTAATTAATCTCATGCAAAACTGAGGCTGTCGTTTAAGTACAAATTGCAAAATTGAGTGTATGGCTTAAAAAAAATTGGTGAGTATTGATTACAAAATCATGGGGACAGACTTTCAGACAGAGGGTTGACACTCTTTACTTTTCTCTTTTACTTTTATTAAGACACACCTTTAGGTCTTTGGTTTCATTCCTCTTCTGTGAAACCATGTATCATGATGCTATTTGACCAGTGTTTTACCTCTTTACTAGATACAACTCAGAGCCCCAGTGACCTACAGGTGAGACTTCCTGCTGCTGAGAACAGCATCTTAACTGTGGGAGAAAAGGTTATTTAGGAAAAAAATGCAATCAATCCTGAATCTCATAAACAAGTCATAAGATATTTTACTAGTATCAAACAGACCATGAGCTTCTGTAAATGACTCAACTTCTCTTTACCTGTATTAGGATGTCACCTATTCTGATGTCACAATACTGAAACCAGGCAAAGCTAACAGAAGCACCTCGCAATTATCATTCTAATTCTAACAATAGGGAAGTCCACACCCCAGCTATAATGATAACGACAGAGGAGCAATATTGTTGGAAACACTTTTTTCCAGCTGATGGAGGATAAAACAATTGACCATCTGACTTAAAAGAGCTTGAGCATTTATAGCAGCAGACAACAAAACTCCAGCTTATAATAAACAAAACGTCATTGTCCGTTAGCTATGGACAATTATCTTATTTAAATACATACCAATACATACACTGTAAAAAAAAAAAATTGTTGAGTCAACTAAAAATACTTTGTTACCCGCTGCCTAAATTTTTTTTGTTATCTTGACAAAATATTTCTTGTTGAAACAACTTCCCATTAGAGTGGAATTAGTCCAGTTAACAAATTTGTTTAAGTTGACTTAACTATTATTTTCTAGTCCATTCAACTAAATCAAGTTGCGTCAACTGGGATTTATTTTTATTTTTTTTACATCGATCAATAATCGTAAACAAAGTTACCCCACTGCCTTAAATTTTTTTAATTATAGAGACAACACTTTCATTCACATTTAAATTGAACAAGCAATTTGCTGTCAACACATCAACTGACAATTGATAAAAAAAAGGGATTGAAAAACAAATAGTTGCATTTCAATTCCTCAGATCAAAACCACAGGGATTATTTTTAATTTCATACCTCAATATGAAAATCAGAAGGTTAAACACTGCAAATTAACCCTGCAAAAATTAACATGCACTCCTCCCACCATAATGCAAGTTGTTGGTCAAAATGAGAAACCAAGATATTATATGTATGTATATATAAGGCAAAAGCAATCACATTTAGTTACAAAAAAATGAGTGTACTGCACTTATGCATAATAAAATATGAATGGAATGCACATTGAAGCACAAAGATCTAAACCGTCAGATTCTAAATTTTATAGCACAACATGACCAGAAATAAGTGTTAATATCAGAAGGATCTTTAAAGTTTCCAAACTCTCCCACATCATAATGCTATTTACTGGTCATAAAACAAGAAACAGAAAAAGAAAAGTAAAAGCACTTGTCAATTTGAAGGAAATGTGTACATTACTGTATAGGAAAATGAGACCTGAAACAACATTTGTTTACATGAGAACATCCATATTCCAAGTCATAACATGATAAACTTTAATGAGCATTCTAAAAAGTAGTGAAAGGCTCAAAAGAACCTAAAGTTCCTTAAAAAAACCCTACTTTTATGAAAGAGCTTGCTGTGGAGCCGATGAACACATCATGAACATTGAAAAGTGAAAGTTATGTGACATACAGCCAAGTATGGTGATCCATACTCGGAATTTGTGCTTTCCATTTAACCCATCCAAAGTGCACACACACACACACACACCCAGAGCAGTGGGCAGCCATTTATGCTGCGGGGCCCGGGGAGCAGTTGGTGGTTCGGTGCCTTGCTCAAGGGCACCTCAGTCGTGGTATTGAAGGTGGAGAGAGCGCTGTACATTCACTCCCCCCACCTACAATTCCTGTCGCTTTAGCGAACACATGGTGGGAGCAGCTGTTCTTCACAAGCTTTTGCAGAGAATCAATGGTGTATTTCATGTGCTTGAGGTAGTGGATGTTCACTGCATACAGACCCATTAGGAGTCCAAATGCCTTGGGGACATGTCAGTGATGACGAGATGTCCAAATGACAGCAATGTTGGTTATTCCTTGGGAAGCACATCACATTGCTGCTCCTCAGTTATAATCAGAATGCCCTCTTCAATTCTTCACAACCCTTAATTTCACCGGATGGCTGGGAAAACACAAAATATTACATTACTCATTAAAAGTATAACAACTGAACACACATATGTACATACACTATTAAAGTTGTGTGTTTTGTTAAAAGGACAGCTACCAATACATGAAAATTGTCATTCATCCTCAAGTGGAATCTAATCTGTCCCACCATTTTAATAATGATCAGAACATATACAGAGTAGTAACAAGGTTTTCCTTTTAAATAATAGTCTGTTGCACTGCATGTTCCAGAGTAAAGCATGACTCTTAAAGGGTTAATTAACCCAAAAATGCATGTTTTACTCACCCTCATGGCATCGTAGGTGTGTATGACTTTCTTCTTTCAGACTAATCCAATCGGATTCAATTAAAAACTATCCCTGCTCTTCCAAGCTGTATAATGGCAATAGGTTGGTGTTTTTTTCAACAGTCCAAAAGTAGTAGACATAATAAAGTAGAGAAAGTAGACATAATAAAAATTACCTCACACAGCTCCGGGGGGTGAATAAAAGACTCCTGCAGCGAATCCATGTGTTTTGTAAGAAAAATATCCATATTTAAAATGTTATAAACACTTTTCTCTCACTTCCGTGAGAGCCATTCCGGGTGGATGACGTAGGACATAGGAGTCATGCATGCACCGGTGATTAGTGACGAACACGGAAGAGCGGAGGAGAGACAACATACAACGATCACGAAGTAGAAGCACAAAATTAGGCTTGCACGTATGATAGTCAGTGGAAGAGAAAAAAAAGTGTATATAACGTTTTAAATATGGATTTTTTTTTTTTACAAAAACACATTAATTTGCTACAAGAAGCCTTTATTCCCCCCCCCCCCACCCACCCAGAGTCTTGTGAGGCACGTTTTATGGATGGATGGGTGCATTTTATTTGACTATTTTTGGACTGCTGAGAAAAAAAAAAACACACACCTGCCTACTGCCATTAAATAACTTGGAAGAGCCAGGACAATTTTTTATTTAAATCAGATTGAATTCGTCTGAAAGAAGAAAGTCATATACACCTAGGATGCCTTGAGGATGAGTAAAACATGGCCTAATTTTCATTTTTTGGTGAACTTACCCTTTAAGCAAAGTTGCTAATGGCCAAAATGCCAGCACTGTTGTGAGCCAGAACATTTTTCAGGAATAATAAAAAAAAGAATAAAGAATGGAGATGTCCTTAAACAGGGTTTCTGCTGGTTTTATGAAGATAAATTCAAGACTTTATAAAGACCTTTTAAATACCAATTATAGAACAAATAAAGGAATGAAACTGAAGGGAAAATAATGTCAAATTATGTTCTCTAAATTTTTAAGCTGTTTTCCAATGCAAATATCTAAATTTTCTTAAAGGCTTCACCCAAAAAAAAAAAAGAAAGAAAGAAAATTGTCATTTACTAAACCTCAAGTTGTTCTAAACCTGAATTAGATTATTTCTGTGACAAGTCCCAGATAGTCTAACACAGTACACCCCACAACGTGTTACAACCTCAGATCACCAAGTTTTTTTCTTCTATTACCTGAACCACATCACTGCAGATTGATGCTGCTCAGTTTGGTCATCTACAACCATAATCCCAACAGTCATGTCCTTGATGAATCAATGCTCCGAGCCCGTGTGCTTTAATAAAAACAAAAGGAAGCATTAAACAGTGCCTTACAATCATAAAGCTTATAGACTCCAATAAATGTGCATTTATAGTTAAATAAATTTACTTACAACTTTGTCCAAGCTCTACAATATGAATGTCATTTCTACCAGAAAGACTCAGGGAGGTAGAGATAAGACTGAAGTATTTATTTACAACAACACAAAAAATATAATTATTTTGGCGTAGGCCCCATCCATAGCGTGGATCTGAAGTTTGTAGATACCAGCTAATCCTTGCCGAAGACGGAAGGCAGGCGGAGCCTAACCCCGCATGG
>NC_056587.1:4006154-4036811 GCF_018340385.1 Cyprinus carpio
AAGGCCCAAACCCCTTTTCTCTCAGATATTTGCTTCGGGTTTTGTGCATTTTAATCACATAAAGATTACAAAATAGAGATGTCCTCCCAAAACGCTGGTGTTTTTTTTTTTTTGGTTCGGCAACGCGTATAAACTGTTCATAACGGATACTTTAAGTTTTCCAGGTCAGACATCAGTAAGAGATTGTTTAATATAGCCTATGTTTTGGATAGGCCAGTCTGTGAAAATTTAGATTTCACACTCTAAGAAAATATTGTATGGGCCTTAACAAAATAAAGCGACGACGCTCCACTCAGGGGCGCATAGTTGTGATTGGGCTCAAACCCTCACTCAGCTCGTTTGAGACACACTGCCGAGCAGAGTATGAAGCAGCTTGATTTGATTCTGAAATGAGCGCGGATTTTTTCAATGTCCGGATGCGGCGGGTTGTCCACTTCGCTCCAGCACCCGGCTCCATCACGAAGTGCAATTCATGGCAAGCAGCCCAGTAATATACTGCATATTAGCCAGAAATTCACATGATAAACATATTTAGCTATAGCTTGATACACATAATATCTCCGATCGAAGACTATAAATGGCCGGCAATAATTCGGCGTTAACGAGGCGTGGTTCTCAAGAGTTTTTTGTCTGTTCTTTTTACTGATTATTTTCGGGGTTAAAGCATGATTTAAACAAATACTGACGCGTACACATCTGATAAGCTGGCTGTAATAATGCCTTCAAACAAATGTAATTTTACTGTACTTTGCTGTAGCTATATCTGATAGCTTTGATCGTAAGAAATCTGTAGATCCGTCTATAACTGGCCGAAAATGTACTGTTATTTTCAAACAAAGCAAAGTTGCACAGCAGAAAGCAACAATTATACCTTTTATGCTGACAATGGTATTTGTTTGGCGTGTGGTAGGAAAAAAAAGTTTTGTACACAATAGCTACTCCCCTTTGAAACTGTCCGGGTAATTTTATTTATTTATTTTGTAGGCTACATTTGAATATAACATTTCAACTACTTTATCCACGGAGCGTGCGGAGCAGTGTTTCTGGGATCAGTGATCTGGAGCGTATTGATAAATTAATGCTGAGTGGCGGAGGGAAATTGTATTTGCATGATTGGCTGTGTTAAAAAATAAATAATAATAATATGGTTCCTTTCCAGCAGTAAGTATAACATTACGGCTTTTTTATTAATCATCTTGTCTCAGGTTATAAATTTGAACTGGTAAATGATAGAATTAATTATAGGAAACTTGCTTGAACAATTTCTGTTGTCATTTGAATATTGAGTTTAAGTAGGGAGCACAAAAAATTGATTAAATTGTAAAAAAACGGTTTTTATGATGGTGTTATTACAGGTTCGGGAGGAGCCGTCAGATACTTAGCCTAATTAAGCACAGGTGGAGCTCACTTAAGATAACAACACTAGGTATAAATACAGCGGCTTACCCCCTACCAGTGATTTTTTTATCAGATTCGTTTGCACCTTTTGGCCATATATGGCAGACTCGCTTCTCTCTCAAGTTAGAAGACGAGGTCTATATTGGGGATTTTTCAGTTCTCTGGCCAATACCGGGCCCAGGATCGCGCCTTCTCTGCCAGACACCGCCCGCGAGCTCCGTGCTCTATGTGGCCGCCGCTCTGCTTGACCAGCCACACGCTCCCACGACGCCGAGACTTAACCTCGCATCTACCGGCGTCACGTCCAATTTTACCCCGGCGTCCTTTTATCTTAAGGCTGTGCCAACAATTCCTCCAATCGTAAAGTGGACCGCACGTAGTCCGGAGGAAAACGGCGATTAATTCCGACGCTCCGTCCTCGCGAAGGTAAACAAAGCGGATCTGTACGATCTAAGTTATTAGTCTCCCAGCAATCCGCCAAACCTCACGCCCGGGCAGCACCGCCGATCTCACCACAGCAAAGCCTCACTGGCTTCCAGCTTCAACTCAACCTTTTACCGTGCTCATCCGGCCGCAGCATCATTATGCAGCCGGGCCTCAAGCTCTCGCGCTAGCGGCACAGGCGTTGCAAATACAGTTTTAGGTAGTCGCTAAAAGATGTCTTGGTTGCTGAAATTGTTAAAGACGTTGTGACCACAAGGATCTGATAGTATTTTTCACCACGGGCGCAAACGGCGTAGAATACAAATACATTTCTAAGATTTTTCGTAAGTGTTGCGAGTATTTTTTTTCCTGTATTTTAAGTTACACTTCACTCAGATAAACGGATGAAAGACTGATTTGCGGAAAAATGACTTCAGCTTTGTATGGTACCTAAATGACTATCGATACCACCTTTTTCCTCAATGCGGAAGTGGCCTATTGGTGAGACTTTCATTTCATTTAGCGCTATAGGTAAATACGAGGAGAATACAACGTGCGTAACAGCCACCTGGTGCAGTACAAACTAGTGTTCTTTATTAGATAACGATTAAATAATGATAGAACATATCATTGTCAATATCAGCAGCAAAGCCAACTGTTTTGTACAGCTAAAATAGGTCTACCACTAAGAACAATCACAAGTACATACCTCTTCACATGGACGTGAGTATTAGGCACGTCTCCTCTCTCCATCTAGCCAACGTGCGAAGCGGCTAGCTTTGTCAATACTTTTTTTCTTCGCGTTATTGAGAGAAATGCATGTGTTGTAAACCTATCCTTAAAGTTTGCACTTTTTAAAAAAAAAAAAAATAATAAGAGTCATTTGCAGTTCTCAGCTCCCGCAGGAGCCCTCTTCTATATCTCTCCGCTCCCACAGGGCTTTTCCCTATTTTGCTCCACTGCCGCGGCGTGTCCCCGCTCCCGCAGGATCGCCTCTATCTATAGGTGGTTGTCTTCAATGGCAGGAAGGAATCCTCGAACCAGAATTTCGAGATGCTACGACATCGACATCCGGCGAAGGACTGTTCCAAGGTCGAGGATCCTCGGAATTTCAACCAAGACTGAGTCCCTTCGTTCGAAAAATATTCCAGATACATAAGTATGCAAATTGTGTAGCCTTCGCGCTCTCGCTCTCTCAAATCCCCACATCCCTATGCGCGCAGCTATCTTGTTCAAAAAATTCAAATTCGAACGTTAGCGGAGTCGGCGTGTGACGGGGCAATATGCTTTCAAAATGTAAGTCTCTTTACGTTACCAAACCTGTTGTTCTAACTGTAGTAAATAATAAGTAAAGTTTAACGTTTCTTTAATGCCAGTACAAATTACTACCTTATTGATATTATAAATTATCAAATTAAAATTACGTTATGATGGCTTTAACTGAACCGGACCTGTCATTTAACCACTTGTTAGCTTGGTGCCCGTCACCGGCATTTTCTTTTATAAAATAACTAGTTAAGTTGTCCATAGTAATTAACGTTAATATGATATACATGCACTAGCGTTATTCATAGCTTTCTCGTCTTTTTTACAAGGGACCAAGGAACACAACGGAGGCGTTCATACGGCTCCGTTTAGAAAACCAAGCAGCTGTTAAACGGGGTGGTGAGCGACCACCGCGTTTGCGAACAGGATATCGGGGAGAAGCAACTTATTTCAATGTTTACAGAAGTTATAGCGGTGCCGGGTTGTAATCTTCTTTTGTTTCTCCAACCGTCAATTGACATAGGCTGATTGTGGAGAAGATTGGGGCTCGAAGGGGAGGGTGTTCCCCACGACCCAGGCAAAAAAAAAAGTGGGACCATTAAAAAAACAAGTACAAGGTGGGAGACTAGTATGGAAAATAATTGTTGATTCACAATTTTAATGTAACTTTGTGATTCTTGAAGTAAGCTTGAATGTAAAACCGGACAGGACTTGGG
Source organism: Cyprinus carpio (assembly GCF_018340385.1). Lineage (NCBI taxonomy): Eukaryota > Metazoa > Chordata > Actinopteri > Cypriniformes > Cyprinidae > Cyprinus > Cyprinus carpio. The sequence goes on from NC_056587.1 coordinate 4,009,958, forward strand.
CCTGCCGTCCAGTTAAAGCATATGCAGTGTATTGTACAATAGTACTAAAATAAAAAAAAAAATATTACCGTTCCAAAAGTTTGGGGTCAGTGAGAATTTTATTTTTATTTTTGTTTGGAGGGAAAAGCAGAAATCAATACTTTTATTTATCAAGGAATTAGTTAATTTGATCGAAAAGTAACAGTACAGAAATTCTATACTGTTTACACAAGATTCTATTTACAAAAAAAGATGGTGTTCTTTTGAAACTTCCTCGTCATCCAAAGGAATCCTGAAAAAAACCTGACAGACCACTCAACTGTTTTTCAACATTGATAATAAGTGTTTCTTGAGCATCAAATCCTCACATTATACTGATGGTGTGAATGGATCAATGTGACAATGAAAAGAGGTGTATGATGAAAAAAAAGTCAGCTTTGATCACAGGAATAAAATGACAACTAACTGTATATTCACATAGAAAACAGATATTTTATTACACTGTAATAAATATTTAATACTATAACTGAATTTGTGTAGGATTTTAATCAAATAAGCGCAGCCCATGGGTTTTTTAGAAGAAGATAATTATTTTAAAAGCATTTAAAATCATTACTGACCCCCAACCTTTTGAACGGTAAGTGTAACATCACACCTTTTTTGATCTTCACTGTTTAGGATGTAAAGTGTCCGGCCACAGGTCAAGAGGGGACAGAGGATGGCAAGGCGACGGCAGCAAATTGGCCCTGGGTTTGCCCTCATTGGACGAGGCATTAGGGCAGTCTGGCAGCAGTTCCTCGCCCCCTTGTCCCTTATTGGCCTCGGATCCAATTGAGAAAAAACCAGGGCCAGCACATGCACGAGAGTTATTATGAAGGGAGAGGAGGCGAGGAGAGTGAGAGAACAGTATACGCGACATGTAGCAAAGAGAGGGAGAAGCAGGGCACAGAGGAAAGAAGAGGAGAAAGGATGGATCTGCGAGAGGAATCCACTCCTACCTAAAGCTTCTAAAAGAGGATATTAAATACCAGAGGGAGGCAGATGAGGCGAAGGGAAGCAGAGGCCAGAGACGGAGGTCAAAACCGCGGAACAATAAAGTCAATTAAAATTGACACGGTGGTTTGGTCTTTTTCCTCCTTAATGAGTTAATATAAACTGTATATCCCATTTTGTGTTTGTTTTAAAAACAACCTGTTCTTTAGACCGCAGTTAGAAAAACAAAACACTGTATTGAACAATAGTCTTCACCCTTCTTTACAACGTTTTGTGCTTCGGTATTCCAACTTTACAAAAAAGCAATTATTTCCTCTTGTTAATTAAAAAGAAAATTATTGAAACATTTCCTACTCTGAAACTACTATACCTGAAGCAGCAAATCATGTTAAACAGCAGTCTCATATCTACAAAACATAACACAAGACGACGAGAGAACACAAAGTGGCCATCAGCCACACGCCTACGCAACCGCCGGTGCATGCTGTTGTTGGCTTCAAAGGCTGGCAGACAGAAGAAGAAAGTTTAGGTAGTCCAGTGGTTAATCCAATCCGTCATGTAAGATGATAATTGATTCTACAAACAACAGTTGCAGTATATTTAAGTATTTGTATCACTGAAGGTAAATAAAATATACGTAAGGTTACTTTTATGGTCAGTTAAGACAATCAAATACAGTTACAACTCACTTGGTACATTACGTATATGTCATTTTACCTTCTTGAACTGGATGGGTGTTTACGCAAATGGTGGTGTGGTTTGAGTAAGCCGCAGCAGGTCATAGTCCACAATTAGATTATTCACCTGGCAAAAAAGTCATGGTCGATTGAGAGGAAACTGAAGAGTGCCTGATCGTGGAGTGCAGACACCTCGTTGGTCAGCGGCAGCCCGCAAGCAGCTCCACTCTGGCTATCTCCCCACCATCAAGCTCCCCAGGTGGCTGGTTGTCCTCCTCCTCACCAACCTCTTCCAGCACATCCCCGACACCAACAAACAACTGTTGTGCATAAATTACACAACTGCCGTCACAACCTGTGCACAAGGCAGAGCAAAAGGATACAAGACTGTGTGAGATATGAAAAAAAAACAGGAACACAGAAGATAGTGTGACTTTTAGCAGTTGTTTAAGCATTAACTGTTTCTTTTGAGTTAGGATACTATGATTTGATTAAGATAATCCACTACAGAAGTCTGCAATTATTTATTACCTTAGGACAAAGGACAACAGTGTATGTTACTTCACGCTGCTTCTAAAAAGATTGCACCGAAGCGGAAAAAAAAAAAAAAAAAAAGAAAAAAAAAAAAAACGGGATTTTCATCATTCCAAATGCAAACGCTCAATGATTGTGCGACCTTTGGAATGATGGTAGTTGAACTTTGCTCTGGCCATGCCTCTCAAGGGCCGCTTAAATGGGTGATAAGGGCCAGGGCGTTCCTGTAGGACATGGTTCGCCACCGTCAGCGAGGATAAAATACCCAGGCGGGATTTGTAAAGGCCCCTTAGTGTAGATGGGGCTGTTCTTGAGGATGCGTGCATAATGAACACTTCCTGGGTAACCCACAAAGATGTCAATTAAAAAAACACAAAAAAAGCGACCTGATGGTCACAGGACTGCGCTGGAGCAACAACTGAAAGGGAAGAGGCTTTCCCTGTTTTGTAATCGTGACCTCAGGTGTCCGAGCGGACATTTATTCTATGTGGCAGACCCGTTCTTTACTGACCCCGCTGTTATTGCCAATGCCTTGGGGATAGCAAGCGAGCAAAACCAAATCCCAAACCAATGGGAAGCTCCTCCTGTTTGTGGGAGGAAGTGCACAAATTGGGGGGGAGCACCGCCACCACCTCCGTCCACCATCTTGGTGGCAACTCTGGGCACTGTGGTGAAGCGGCATTGCCTCAAAGACCTGGGAGGACCAACTCTGTAGGCTGAACCGGTTGCCAGCCAGAACAGGTAACCCGAGGTCTGCACCGGGGTCAGGGCCCATCCGTGCTGCCGGTTCAGTTTCAGGGCCACCGGTAGCTGCCTGTATGGCCTCTCTGGCCCAGCATGAAGTATGGCCGAGTGTACTCCCCTCCAAAGTACCGCTGCAGTAATGGCACTGTGGCATTCGATATGGCACAGTAGTGCCGAGCCTGTACAACATTGTAGAAGAGAGGAAGGTTTTAAGTATTAATTTCAGTTTTCGCCATTTATTAATGTGTGTTAAACTATTAAACATATCGGTCAACTGATTTGCAGAGGGGGGGATTAACAGCTGTTCCCATTTTTACTGGTGATTTCACCTTGTACTTTTTTTACTTTTTATATGCCTAGTCTCGTTTTTTGTTGCTCACATATTTTACCATGGCCATGTGTTTTAACTTCTATTTATGTGGTGGTTCAATTTGTCAATTTATTTTTTCAACTAAAAGTGTCAATGGAAAAGATCAAGCTCTGCTCATCTCGACAAGAACAGTTGTGTTTGAATGAAGTAAATACATATGCAGAAAGCACACACCTACTTATGTTCAAAAGGGGATAGAAAAACTGAAGGGATCATAGTGGCTCAATAAGGAAAAAAAAAAAAGCCTAGTTGGGGGAATTATAAAAAATCTTGTTGTGAGATAGGACAAGTCTTTAACAAATAGTTCTTAAATATATACATTTTTAAATATCAAAATATGTATTACATGGGCTGGGTTGAATTCTGTCCGGTTATTTCTTGATAACAGACCACGCGAAGTATAACACACCGAGACACACCGTTTGCCATGAAAACAGAAGAGTGTTGCTATGGACGCAGTTCTGTTCACTCAGGCAATATAATCTTTTTTTAAATCAATATAAACTCACTTTTGTAATCTGTATTGAGTCAGTGTGTGTCTTAAACAGTGCGGAGTCCAATCTGAACCCATAACATAATGGATTGTAATGATTTTTAAATGAATGATAAGAGCGTTAAGGTTACTTACCATCCAAGTCCTTTGACGGCAGAGGGCGACAAATTAAAATTCCTCGCTCCTGCGAGCCTGGCGCCGATTGCTGCCTCACCATCTCCATCTCCATATCAGCAAAATGCTGTACAGCAACCCAAACCAGCAAAGTTTGCACTTCCATTTTATTAGCGACCGAAAGCACACCTTTTCAACTGACGTATGAACGCAATGACGTGCAATTGCTGCCGGTGCCATTACGTGTTCTTTTGGCGTCTCTGTTCGATGTGCTAAAGAGGATCCTCGCGGCTTACCTCTAGAAGGAAGGGACTTGGATAAGGACCAGTCTGCCAAGGAAGTATCCTTGACATTGAGAAATGCCTTTATACTTTTACCCTGCCGCTGCAGGTCGTTCTCGCTCCCGCAGGAGGCATCGATCTATATTTCCTCCAACTGCCGCTAGCAGTTCCGCTCCCGCAGGAGGCTCTATCTACATTTATCCACTGCCGCGCCGTTCTCCGCTCCCCTCACGAAGCCTCTATCTATATCTCTCCTCCACCCACAGGAGCTTTCACTATTTTCTCATCTGCAGTTGTCCCTCCCGCAAGAGCCTCTCTCTATATTTCTCCGCTGCAGTTCTCGCCTCACGCAGGGAGCCTATATCTATAATTTCTCCACTGCTGCAGGAAGGAGCCACTGCTGCAGCAAAGGAAGGTGAAAAGAGAGAAGGGGGAAAAAAAAGCCTAGCCCCTTATCAAACAATAGCTTTTAAAAAGGACCTGAAATACATATAGAATAGCAATGAGCCTCGGTGATCGTTTTAAATGAGGTATGAAAAGCAATTAACGATACCTTATATGAACCAACTTACTGTACTGTAAATAACATAAATGTATATGCATTGTCAAAAAAGCCTTCAAAGGGGGCACAATCTTCCCGAGATTGTTTGTTCTCCATGTCACTGTGCAATGTAATCCTCGTTTGGGCTAAACATTTAATTCAATGTACACCTAATCTTCTTGAATTTTAAACATTCTTTACAAACAGAGGTGCTACGTGTAAAAAACAATCATAATCCTTGAAGGTAGGACATCAAAAGGTGACCATTTTTTCATCCGAGCCCTCTTGACAGTAAAAATAAATAATAAAAAATAATAATTTGGGGGGGGGGGGGGGGGGGACTTTACTGTAGCAGGCAGATCACTCACTGTTTCATGATGCACAAACATTGGAGGAAAATCCCCCAATACTGATTTGGGAGGGGTTTATATGAACGTGTTTTGAGGGAACTGACTGTCTAATAAAAAGTTTACGTGGTACTATTATAATTCACAAAGCTTGTGAGAACATTCTGGTTTTGCTTATTAAACAGGATTATGTGTATGGATTGATGTATATAAATACACTAAAATGATATGAAATGATATGTACATGAATTATATCAACAAAAAATAACTGTATTACATATTTCGCGTTAAATAAAAGATGTCAGTCCTTCATTTAAGTGTATTTTTCCTTCTACCTTTTTATGAAACAAATTCAACAAGAAACAAACCAAATGACTTACCCAGTCATTTATATATTTAATTAAAAAAAAAAAAAAAAAAAAAAACAATCACTCAAAACTGTAAAAAGCAGTGATATTTGTTGCTTAAGGCTATCAAAACCGGGTCCATACCCATTTACGATCAGCCCTTCGATGCCCCCGCCTTCTCAGTTTTGCATTAGCCACTGGAGTGGCTACTTGGAAAATTCTGGGGTAGAAAACTCCTTAATCGATCCGCCAGTCCGTATAATCTTGCTATTTGCGAAACACAATCACCTCGATTACTCGTGAATGATTTCTGAAATTCTTGGGAGAAAAACCAAACAAAAGCAAAAAAAAAAAACCTTGATATAGGGCATGGACCTTTGGAACTTGGCTGGCAAAAGTCGACATCACCTCAGATTTCAGAGTTATGCCTATGCATCCAGATTCATAACACTTATTTTGGGTACACTGGCACAGGAAATTCTATTATTTAATTTTTTGTACACTTAACTTTCGAATGCAAAGACCGCACCAATATTTTCTGACCACATTATCGGAAGCAGCTCATCGGTTTTTAAACCGTTACACAAAGTAATCCCTCATAGCATCTACCCATTTAGACAACCCAAATTGTTCCTTAGTTAGTGAACTCACTGGAGGTGCTGCAAGAGCTTTCCCGGTCAGAGCGAATGTTTTTCTCTTCAACTATCAGGTGTTGCTTAGCCATCCGCGCCCAGTGAGTATTAAACTTCCGTCGAATGCTGCAAGAGCCCTCCTGGTTCAAGCGATCTTGGCCTTTCCCATCAGGACTTACCGGCGAACCTGACCAGTCCGTTGTCGTGAGTATTAAGCTACCATAGATGCCGTCACGCGCCTCACGGCTACACTCCCTATAACTTTAAAATAAATAAAATAAATAAAAAAATAAATAAAATAATAAAGCTGCACTGTCCTGGCCAAATACTGCCAGTCAACTTTAAACGCCTTTCCGTCTTATGTTCGGAGAGGCTTAACCCGTTTGATGTCGCGAGTATTTACCTCCCATCAGACGTCGGCGAGAGCCGCCTGCCTAGACAACATTACTTTCCTTTCTACGGTCGGACGAGGGCTTACCCCGTTCGGCGCTGCGAGTATTGAGCTCCCATCGGATGTCGGCGATGTAGTCTCCTGGCAACACATTTTTACCTTTTCCGTCATTGCGTCCGGAGAGGCTTATGCCGTTCCTTCGATGCCTTGAGTATTGATCTCCCATCGGATGTCCGGCCGTAGAGCCGCCCGGCTAGACAAACCTTTACCTTTTCCTTTCTACGGTCGGCAAGGAGGCTTACCCGTTCGATGCCTTGAGTATTGAGCTCCCATCGGGACGTTCGGGCGAGAGTTCTCCCAGCCACAGAAACTTTACTTTCCCCCATGCTAATAAAACGGTCGGACGAGGCTTAAACCCGTTCGATGACTTGGAGTAATTGAGCTCCCCATCGGACGTCGGCGATAGAAGTCTCACGGCCACCTAACTTTTCGTTCCTGTTTGACGGTGGCGATGCTCAGCCTTATGACGTTAATAGTCTCGACCGATCCTGCCAAAACGCTGACCACAATCTTTTTCCCCCCGCCTGGTGAGGCTTACCCGTCGCGATTGCCCTGAGGTCCTGATCTCCCATCGGAATGCCGCGAGAGCCCGTGCAGTCGGGTGTTTTTCTTCTGCCCACTCCCTGGCCGGAGCGAGGCTTACCGGTCTGATGCCGTTTTGAGTATTGTGCTTCATGTAAGATGTCGGCGAGACGTGCTCTCCCAGTTGGGTTTCTTTACTTGCTGCCCAACAAACAGGTCTTATCATCTGATGCCGTGAGTATTGATCTCCGTTTCAGATGTCGCTAGAGTCCCCTTTGCCGGCGGCCCAAAGCCTGTTTTATCTGACTTCAACTGAGAGAGACCTACAACTGTCAGTCGCCCTGAGTTCTCGATCTCCAGTCGGAAGGGACTTCAGGGGCCCTCTCGGATCAGTTACTCTGCCCTGGTTGCCCACTGATTAGCAGGGGCTCCATCAGCCAGTAGGGCCCGTACTCCAACACTGTGACCTATTCCAGTCGAGGCAACTCGGGCCCCTGCTGGTCAGGCTATTCAATCACGCTGCTCCTCCTTCATCGTCGCTCAGGCCGTTTCCAATTGCCAGTGAGGTGATCCGGTTTGAGCAACAACGGCTCGAGCCCCCAATCCCCGACCGGGTTGCCACAAATGTCAACGTGTTCAATACCAGCAGCTGGTATGGGCCTACCTTTCCGAATGTACAAGTACTACTCTCCACCGGAGTAACGTAGGCCTTCGTCCGGCCTGCCAACCAGCTGACTTTTCCAAATATCAGCCCCGCCGCCAGATCTCAATGCTTATTGTGGGGGGGTCCTTAGTCTGGCGGCTGTCCTTTTTGCTATTGTCAACTTTTTGGGGGTTTTTACTCTAGGTTTGCTGGCCATTCCCGAGCTCGGAGGCCCCTTCCATTGACAGCACGCCAAATATGCATTATTTACTTCAGCTAATTATATGTAAGTGTGAACTCGTGAAATGATGTTTTATTACCAAGGTTTCGGGAGGAGCACGGTCAGATACTTAGCCTAATTAGCACAGGTGGCGCTCACTTAAGATAAATTCAAACCACTAGGGTATAAATAACCAGCTGGATTATCCCTATCCATTGACGGTTTATCAACATCCCCCCTCCACACCCCATCTCCTCCACTAAGTTCATTTTTAAACTTATGTAAGGGGGGGGTACTCTAGGTTTCGGCCACTTCCTGAGCGCGGAGCCCTTATCCCGGGACCAGCACGCCAATAATGCATTATACTACTTCAGCTAATTATATGTAAAGTGTGAACTCGTGAATTGTGAAAAAAATCGGGGATTTTTTTTTAGGCATAAGGCATCGCCCAGTCCTAATGCCAACAGTTTGCATCTTTGTATTTTATTTTATTTATTATTTAAGTTTTTGGGAGTTAAGGCACTTCCTCTGAAATTAAGTTATAAAAACTAATAAACTTTAATTGCTCGATACAGTAGTCAACATTTGAAGTGGATCAAAAACCTTTCTTTAAAGTTGTCCTAAAACCTGTTCTCAAGTTTGATAACCCTCATAGGCAATGTCCATAGAACAGAGCAAGAGATTTCACACCTTTATCTCAACGCCCCACAGCTATAACAGAACTACCCCCCAACCCCCTCCAGCTGAACATGAACTCACGGTCTGTTGTTTTTGGCTGTGAGGAACGTGTGTGTTGTCATGTTACTGGGTTGAAACATGTCCTGCACTCAAGCAGCCCTACTCTTTTTTATATTCATTATTCTCCCTCGCAGCCCATATTATTATTTTCACTAAGACCAAATATAATAACAAATGTATCAATTGATAATTAATCATTATTTTTTCCGGGGGAAAATCATGTTATTTGTGAACGTATGCCGTTTGAGGAAGGGCTTTAAAGACCAAGCAGAGGTCTCTCATCAGCTGCTCCAGCTTCACAGCGAGCGGTGAGTCTACTAACTGACTTCACTTCACCATCCACGGTTTGATTTTACTAAATCAGTTTGAGGGCGAATACAACCTCATCTGAATCATGAGCCCAACAGTTAGCAAGGCCGGGAAAAAGTCATTCAGTCTACCTGAAATAAGATGTATTTCATTGAGATAATGCTGTAAAATAGAGATTTTAACCAAAAAAAACACGGTAGGCGATTCTTAACCTTGGAGCTCATTATATGAAGTACAAATCCAAAACACAAGAAGCAAACTAAGACACGCTCAGTGTTCTTTCACTGAACGTCTGCAGTTTATTTCTTCAAAAGGCTATATGGTTTGAAATGACTATTGTAGTTGAAAACTTGAAGTGCCCATTGTTTAAAAAAAATGCATCATAGAAAAACGTTTCATAGACCTTCAATTTGTCATACTTTAAAAAAGCCCCCGCAATTTGTAATTTCACTGTATGTTCACCTCCTAAAATTACTACCCCAATTCTATAAATGGTAAAATTTATTTTCAGAGGTCCGATGACATTTTTTAGAAAAAACCCAAAAAATTTATTTATTTTTATGTTTTGAATAATTGTATCCCTACATAAATGGGTGAAGTCAGAACAAATATAACTTTTTAACTGCAGGCAGATGAGGCTAATAGTATTGTTACAGTACAAATATTTGGATCGTCGCCCTAGAATCTGGTCCCTTATTTTATTAAAGAATGAAATACTTATTTTTCTTCACGACATAAAACATTATAAATAAATAATAAAAGAAAGATACCTCTATTAAGCCCTTAGTTGTAGGTGTCAGGAAATATGCGAGCGATTAATAGATTTAAAAAAGAAAAAATAAAGTATGGGATGGTTTTCAGAAAATACAGCTCATAAAAAAATGCTATGATGAAAAAGTCATGCTAACTTATTAATTCATAGAAATAATTTTCAGCCAACTTAAAACCTTTTTTATACTAGATTCAAACTTGAATTTCAATACTTTGAACCTGACTTTAAAATCTCAAGGAGTTTCTAAGTTGAAACATTGAAATGTCCCAGTGCATGTTTAATGAGCCTAAATGAACTTGTGGTCTTATATACAGGTCCCTTCCTCATAAAAATTAGCTATATTGTGATTAAAGTTTCATTCTATTTCGCATAAATGTAATGATAAAAATTAAACTTCATATATGTTAGATTCATTGCACACCAACTGAACTATTTCAGTCTGTTTATTTTTTTTTAATACTGAGTGATTTTGGCATTTACAGCTCCATGAATCTCAAAAAATTAGCATATCATGGGAAAGGTTCTCTAAACAAGCTATAACCTAATCATCTGAATCAACTAATTAACTCTAACACCTTGGTGCAAAAATATTCCTGAGCGCTTTTAAAAACTCCCAGCATGGTTCAATACTCAAAAAAACCGCAAATCATGGGGGGGGGTAAGACTGCCGACCTGACCTGGCTGTCCAGAAGGCCATCATTGACAGCCTCAAGCGAGAGGGTAAGACAGTGAAAGAAATTTCTGAACGAATAGGCTGTGTCCCAGAAGTGCTGTATCAAAACGGCACCTCAGTGGAGACGTCTGTGGGTAAGGAAAAAAGTGTGGGCAAAAAAACGCTGCACAGATGAGAAAGAGATGACCGGAAGCCCTGAGGAAAGATTGTGGAGAAGGACCGATTCCAGAGCCTTGGGGGACCTGCGGAAGCAGTGGACTAGTCTGGAGTAGAAACATCCAGAGCCACCGTGCACAAGGCGTGTGCTTTTGAACCCGAACCATGGGGACACCAAAAAAAAATAAAAAAACGGCAGAAGAAGCCTGACCTGGGCTACAGAGAATCAGCACTGGGACTGTTGCTCAGTGGTCCAAAGTACTTTTTTTGGATGAAAGCAAATTTTTGCATGTCATTCGGAAATCAATTGGTGCCAGAGTCTGGAGGAAGATGGGGAGAAGGAAATGCCAAAATGCCTGAAGTCCAGTGTCAAGTACCCACAGTCAGTGATGGTCTGGGGTGCCATGTCAGCTGCTGGTGTTGGTCCACTGTGTTTTATCAAGGGCAGGGTCAATGCAGCTAGCTATCAGGAGATTTTGGAGCACTTCATGCTTCCATCTGCTGAAAAGCTTTATGGAGATGAAGATTTCGTTTTTCAGCACGACCTGGCACCTGCTCACAGTGCCAAAACCACTGGTAAATGGTTTACTGACCAGTGTATTACTGTGGCTCAATTGGCCTGCCAACTCTCCTGACCTGAACCCCATAGAGAATCTGTGGGTATTGCTGTGAAGAGAAAGTTGAGAGAGACGCAAGACCCAACACTCTGGATGAGGTTAAGGCGTATCGAAGCATCCTGGGACCTCCATAACACCTCAGCAGTGCCACAGGCTGATTGCCTCCATGCCACGCCGCATTGAAAGCAGTCATTTCTGCAAAAGGATTCCGACCAAGTATTGAGTGCATAAAATGAACATAATTATTTGTGAAGGTTGACTTTTTTTGTATTAAAAAAACTTTTTCTTTATTGGTTTTCTGGATGATATGCTACTATTTGGATTTGAGATAGCGGGGGTTTTGGGTTTTCCACATGAGCTGTACCCCCCAGCCAAAATCAAACGTAAATCAGTATTTAAAACAATAAAACAGACCTGAAATATTTCAGTAGTGGTGTGCAATGGAATCTAAAATATACGAAAGTTTATTTTTATCATTACATTATGGAAAATAATTTGAAATTTTTTCACAATATGCGTAATTTTTTGAGAAGGACCTGTACTAATCTGACGACCTTGAATTGCATGTTAAGCATAAAATACCAATATATTTAGATTTTTTTCTTTTTCATTTCTTTCTTTTTTTTTTGTGTAAAATGAACAATTCCTGGTATAAATGTGGACAGGCACCGTTTATATCAAACATTTTGAATCGTTCCACAGCCTGAACAACAGCGAGAGGCCAGAGTTGAGCGCGCGGAGACAGTGAATGTTGATTGCCACAAAGGTCATTTTTTAGATGCAATGGAAAAAAATAAAGCTGGTAAAAACATACACGAAAAACACGCTAAAAAAGAAATGAACGTTTGTGAGAGTTGCATTTTATTACATTCAGACATAATAACGGCTGGCCTAATAATGTTATAGGCTTAGAAGGCTAACCAACAGGATATTGTGAGTTTCCCTTCACTTTACAATACCAATTCTTTTAAATTCAACAAATTTATCAGAACAGACCAAGAATTACAAATATATAATTCTTAATGGATAAATATTAATTGCAGTATCTAATAATATAGGCTTACAAAACAAAAAAAGAAAACATACATAATAATAATTAAAAATAATTTAAAGCAATACATAAGGTAAGGTTGGGCTCATTCTCATTCAGGACAATAAAAACATGTTTTTTTTGCCCATGTTGAAGCTAAACTCTTATTCCTTAGGTTAAAACAGGCTTTGGATTCCCAACGTGTTTACAGTATCCGACGGAACAAAACTCATAATTAGAAAAAATATGCCAAAGTGGACCGCTGCTCGCGAGCCTCATGGCTCGGTGACCGAAAAACGACTTGCGGTCCACCTGAAGATTATTAATTTTTTATTTTATAATATTTTAACCAAGAATGCACCGAAATGCAAACATTTAGCTTTTAATCCATATAACATATATATATATATATATATTAGTGCTCGTCAAATGATTAATCGACGATTAATTCACATCCAAATATAAAGTTTTGTTTACATCATAGTTAAAAAAAAATGCGTGTAGCCTGTGTATATTTATTATGTATATATAATTACAAACACATGCATGTAATACATGTAAGAACAATATGTTATGCTTATAATAAATATCAATTATATATAATATATAAAATATAAGATATATTAATATATAACAGTGTATATACATGTAAATATTTCAAAATATTCCTGTATGTGTATGTATTTATATAATACATAATAATATACACAGTACACATACATTAGTATGTAAACAAAAACTTTTATTTTGATGTGATTAATGGTCACGATTAAATCATTTGACAGCACTAATATAGATATATAATATATATATTAATATATAATATATGTATAAATATGATGTATATGTAGTATCGGTATGTATGTAATGGACTGTTTAATCACACAATAAGCATGCCACTAAAAGCCCTTGTGGTAAAGGTCTTTCTTTATAATGTGTTGAGAGTAGACCTGTATGCCTAAGACTATCCTATTTTTTTAATGGGCTTTTAAGGATGTTATAAGTATATATATAAGGTTTATTGTTGTTTACCGTCTTCCTGTATTTTACCAATACATTCAGTTTCACCAATCCGTGCCTTTGCACCACCTGGCGGTAGTTTCGCGAATGATTTGAAACAACGCGACTGACTTGGCAGTTAAACGCCGCAGCCCTGCGGCGGCGGTATTACCCATTTTGGTTGTCTTACCTACTGTAGGGATGTTGTTAACTATTTACACGTTTCGTGTAGGCTATAATTTTATCCAGCTTTATTTTTTCCATTGGCATCCCGAAAATGACTTGTGCCATGTGCATGTGACATTCAATGTCTCCGCGCACTCAAGCTGCCTCCCGCGATGCTCAGCTGTGGACGATTTTCAAATGTTTGATCTAAAGGGTTTTGCTGTCACAATATTATATACCGGAATTGTTCATTAAAAACAAAGTCCAAAATATATTGTTAGTTTTATGCTAACATGCAATCAAGGTCTTCAGATCTCTATACAAGATACCAAGTTCATTTAGGCTATTTGAACATGCACTGTGACATTTTACCGTTTTCAACTTATAAACTTTTTACCTTGAGATTTTAAAGTCAGTTTAATTAGTACTTGAAATTCAAGTTGAATATGGTATTTACAAAACCAAAAGTTTTTTAATTTTCTAAAATTATTTTATGAATTAATAATATGTTATCATGACTTTTTCATCATATGATTTTTTACGAGCTGTATTCGTTTTCCATTTCGGAAACCAAGCACACACTTTTGTCTTTTTTTCTTTTTTAAATCTATTCCAATCGCTCACGAATAGCTCCTAACAAGGTTTTTTTTTTTTGAGTGACGTGCCACTGTCCGGGGCACATGTCACCATCATCAGTAGAGTTGCCAAATTAAATTCAGGAAATGGAAAATAAGGGCTCTAATAGAGGTTCTTTCTTTTAATTCTTTATTTATAATGTTTATTCTTGAAGAAAATAAAGTATTTACTCTTTAAGAAAATAATGGACGATCCTAAAATATTTGTGTAATGTACCAATTAATATAGGCCTATGTCTTTCCATTGGATTTTAAAGCATAGACAACTGAAAGGTCCTATGAAACATTTCTATGATGGCATTTTTTCAGACATATGTGGCAACAAAGTTTTCAACTAACATATGATTTCAACCGGGATATAGCCTGTGAATAAATAAAAAAGGCATACTTTTTTCAATGAAAAGAACACTGCGAGTGTAGGTGTGCGTCGGGTGTTTGGCTTTATAACACTTCATACCAATGATATCCAAGTTTAAGAATAGCCTACAGTGGTTTTTTTTTTTTTTAATCTCTATTTAAACAGCATAAGCTCAATGAAAACACATCTTTTTTCCAGGTAGACTGAATGTTTCCCGTTCTTGCTAAATGTTGGGCTCATGATCAATGACGTTTTATTCGCCTCAAACTGATTTATAAAATCCAAACGTGGACGGTGAAGTTTGGTCAGTTAGAGCTCGCGCTTGCTGGAGGAGCAGATGCCAGAGGATCGGCTTGGTCTTAAAGCTGCCTCAATGCTACGTTCACAAACGTCTACGATTTTCTAAAAATAATGATTCAGTATCATATTGAGAATGTGTTATTATTTTGGTCTAGTGATAATAATAATATACGGGGCTGCGGGGCAAATAATGAATAAAAAGATTTAGGGCGCGGTGCGACAGGCATGTTTCAACCCAGTAACATGACAACACAGTGTTCCTCACAGCCAAAAAACAGACCAGATTCAGTACAGTTGGAGGGGGCTGGGGGTTTTGGGGTAGTAATGTATAGCTTGTGGGGGTCGAGATAAAGGTGTGAATCTCTTGGTCTTTCATATGAACAGTGTCTTTTGAGGGTTTCAAACTTGCAGAACAGGATTTTAGGACCTATTGGTTTTAAAACAACTTTAAAGAAAGGTTTGATCCACTTCAAATGTTGACTACTGTATAGCACAATAAAGTTTATTAGTTAATATAACTTAATTTCAGAGGAAGTTGCCTCAACTTTATAAAAAAAAAAAAAAAAAAAAAAACTTTGCATCAGGGCTGGGGCGATGGCCTAAAAAAAATTTTTTTTCACAAAATTTGATTTCTGATTTAAATCGATTTTTTTTTTTTTTTTGTCTCCTACTTAAAATCAATATTCAAGTGACAAATAAATTGTTTAAAACAAGTTTTAATATAATTCTTTATAATTCTACCAGTCAAATTTATAACTTAAACAAGATCATTAATAAAAAGCAGTAATGTTATTACCTTAATGCGGGAAAGACCTGTATTTTTATTTATTAATTTATTTTTTAATACTAGCCCATCATGCATCTAACCATCCACTTCATGCTAAGAGCTGTTCAGATTAAAACTGCCAGCTCCTCAGTGAGTCAGTGTCATGGACGTAGGACAGAGCAAGTGTAAATATATTTTCTAGTCTATATTTTCATCTCATTATGCCGCTGGTTTAGGTTATGTATTTATTTTTGTTTCTTATATCAATTATTTGTAAATATAGCAGACACTGTCTAACCGTATCTACACCAGACGGTCTCTTGTTCATATAAGTGAAACATCTCTCTCTCACTCGGCAGCAGAGTATGGGAGAGTGGAGCAGCAACAATTTCCCTCGTGCTCCGAGCATTTAATAATCACTCGGCCCGCGATCACTGATACCAGAAACACTGCTCCTTTTCGCTCCATGGATAAAGTTGAAATGTGATGTTCATAACATAGCCTATAAAAATAAAATAATAAATAAATAAATAAATAAAATAACAGATGAGTTTCACAGGGGATTAGGCTTTGTGTGCAAACTCTTTTCCTACCAAACGGCCAAACTAATAACATTGTCAGCATTTAAAAGGTATAGTTGCTGCTTTCTGCTGTGCAAATTTTGTTTGAGATGAAAATAACAGTACATTTTCGTCAGTTATTTTATCTACAGATCGATGCATTTCTTACAGATTTCAAAATCAGTTACAGATGAAGCACCACTGTAAAATTACGTTTGTTTGAATGCATTTCGAAAGCGATTGCATGTGAATGTGCTGTATCTGTTTAAATCATGTGCCTTTAACCCAAAATATTCAGTAAAAGGAACAAACTCCTTGAGAACTAGCCTGTAGCGGCTCGACTATTGCCGTCATTATAATCTTCAGATCTGAGAGATTATGTGTATCAAGCTATAGCTAAATATGTTTATCATGTGAGGCGAGTGAAAACCATGGCGGCTCTGACTTTTAAAAATCTCTCCTAAAGCTCCAGTCAGAATAACCCCGCTCGGCTCATACTCTGCTCGGCGGCGTGTCTCAAACAGCTGGGGGAGGGTTGAGCCCAGTCAGAACTATGAGCCCTGAGTGGAGCGACGGCCGGCCGCTTTATTTTGTTGCGTCCATACAATATTTTTTAGAGTGTGAAATATACATTTTCACAGAATGTAGCCTATTCATGAACAATATATTGAAGTTTTTCTAAATCCCAAACAGAGTCCAGACATCAGTAAAATATCCATTTATGAACATGTTTTATAGGTTTTTTTTTACAGACGTGACAAAAAAGTTTTTTATATATTTTGTAGACTTTGTGATTTAAAATGCACAAACCAGAAGCACAATATCTGCAGAGAAGGACTGGCCATTCTCAAAACATAAAATATCACGAACCCCGTGAGTCCCTCCAGTGGCCAGCAGAGGGAACCATCACCCGAATATTGACACTTACAGTCACGGATACGAACCCCGTGAGTCCCTCCAGTGGCCAGCAGAGGGAACCATCACCCGAATATTGACACTTACATGCATCCAAACACTCACGTACACTGATACTGACTACATTACCCATAAGCCCCGTACCTTGGACTGATCACCGGCCAGGTGTTCCCTATCAGAGACTGCCATATAAGCCAGACCTTTGCATCACCTCATTGCGAGGTCTTGTTACTGCCACGGCTAACATTTCTGAGCCGTTTTACCCTGTCTTGTTTCCCTAGTTGCCTACCTTTGTTGTTTATCGATCTGTGAACCTTTGCTGCCTACCTTTGAACCCTGATTGTTATAATGGACTGTGATACTTGCTTGTTACCCCCGACCCACTGCTTGGTATTGACTACGATTCTGATATTCCTGTGACACTGTGTTTGCTGATCCTGACCCCTTGGCCTGTGCGACTACGGTGTTCAAATAAAGCTTGCAAATGGATCCCAAGTCGAGTTATTCATTGTTACAGAAGACCTACGCCAGGACAAGATCCAGCAGCATATGAACATCTCTCTGCACCAACCTGGCAGCTCAGGCAAGTCAGATCGCTGCTAATCAGCAACAGCTAAATCGTCTTACCGCCGTCCGCGGAGGAATTGGTGAAAGCTATTCAGAATCTCCACAGTCCTGTTGTCACAACACCAGCGCCACCAGCGGCCGCCATTACACATGCGGTTCCCGCCCTCTCAGATTAACCCACGACTGGCGTTTCCTGAGAAATTGGCGGTGACCCTAATAAATGTAAAGGCTTCTTACTTCAATGTTAAGCTGTTTGTGGAACAACAACCCATGCTCTATTCCACTGACAGCGGTAAGATTGCCTTTTTTTGCTCTTTGTTAACCGGAAGGGCTCTTGACTGGATTACGCTGTATGGGCATGCGGATGGGTCATCTTTCTCTCCTCCTTCAGCGATTTCCTCACACGCTTCAGTGAGGTTTTCGATCATCCCAAGGGAGGGAAAGCTGGTGAGAGCGCTTGCTAGAGCTCTCTCAAGGGAAATCTTCAGCTGCTGAGTATGCTATGAACTTCCGCATGCGCTGGCAGCACAAGCGACCTGGGTGAGTGACACCGGAAAGTTCTGTTTCGGAAGGGTTTAAGTCATGAATTACAAACTGAACTGGCATGTCGAGATGAAGGGGAAAAGTTTGAATGATTTCATCTAACTGACAATAGCAATTGACAATCTGCAGCGTTCACGTAAACCCCGTTCTCGTGTCAGCACTGCCATTAAAGCAGTTCAGTCTGTTGAAGACCCTGAACCCATGCAAGTTAATTCCTATCATCTCTCATCTGAAGAAAGGGAATGTCGTCGGCAACGGCAAAATCGTCTATGTCTGTATTGTGGATCCCCAGGTCATCAACGAGCCAGCTGTCCTTCACGTCCCTCATCTGTCTCGTCCAAATTGGTGAGTGAATCCTTACACTCTCTCCATCCTGTAAACTGTGTGATTGTACCCCTGAAACTAACCATTAACAACGTTCAAGTGACCACATTTGCCTTACTGGATTCTGGAGCAGCTGGGAACTTCATGTCAGCTGAGTTTGCAAGAACAAACAAAGTATCATTAATACCCTGTGCTAACTCTCTGTCTGTAGCTACCATAGATGGGTCGTCCCCTGGGAACTGGTATCATCACTCATCTTACTCAAAGTCTATCCATGACAGCGGTTTTACTGCACCAGGAGGTCATTCAGTTCTACGTTCTGCTCCCCGTCTAATACACCCATAATTCTGGGACTACCATGGCTGAGACTGCACGATCCACTAGTATCATGGAGGGAAGGTCAGATGTTAAAGTGGAGCACTAAATGTCAAACAAAATGTCTATCTACCATTTCTCCTCTCCCATTGCACTTTCGTTGGTGATTAGCGAGGAGTCATCCGAGGTTCCCAATCTACCAGCCCGAATATCCGATCTCAAGGCAGCATTCAGCAAAACCCAAAGCAAACACACATTACCATCATCGACCCCATGAGCTGTGCTATTGATCTCCTACCAGGTCACGAAATCCACCCAAAAGGTGCGTGTGTTTCCACCTGTCACTCCAGAAACTGAAGCCATGACTAAATACATCAAGGAAGAGTTGGAAAAAGGCTTCATGCGTCCTTCCACTTCCCCTGCATCCGTTGGTTTCTTCTTACGTCACAAGAAGAAAGGCGGCAGATCTGAGACCCTGCATTGATTACCGTGGTCTCAAAGCGAGATCACGGTGAAATACCGTTATCCCCTTCCCCTGGTTCCAGCTGCATTAGAACAACCGCTGCTGCCCAATACTACACCAAACTTGACTTACGCTGTGCTTACAGCCTGATTCGCATCAGAGAGGGGTGTGAATGGAAGAGCGGCCTTTTCTACAACCAGCGGGCACTATGAATGCGGGTTATGCCGTTTGGACTGGTCAATGAATCCGTCCATCTTCAGGCTTTCATTAATGATGTCTTCAGGGACATGCTGAACAAGTTTGTTGTGGTCTACATTAACCCGATATCCTTATCTACTCCAATACCCCTACAGGATCATATTCAACACGTCAGAACTGTGCTACAGCGCCTCATCCGAACATCAACTATGCACTAAAGCCGAAGTGTGAGTTTCACACTACATCCACTACCTTCCTGGGTTATGTCATCAGTCCGGGGAGTTGCCATGGATGACAGTAAGGTCTCTGCTGTACTCAGAGTGGCCAGAGCCTCAGACTCTCAAGGAGCTACAACGGTTTCTGGGGTTTGCCAATTTCTACAGACGCTTCATCAGACATTTCAGTACAGTCGTCAGTCCTCTCACTTCTATGATCAAAAAAGGTACACATCGTCTCACCTGGTCCAGGCCCCCGTCAAGCCTTTAAAGGAATTAAAGGGCGGCTTTGTCACCCGCTCTATCCTTCATCACCCTGACCCTTCTCTCCCCTTCTTAGTCGAAGTTGGCGCATCAATACTGGCATTGGGGCCGTTCTCTCCTGGCTGACCAGGCCCTCAGGAGAAACTTCATCCTGTGCTTTCTACCCCCGCAAGCTCAGCCCCGGCGGGAGGAATTATGATGTGGGAGACAGAGAACTGTTAGCCATGAAAGCAGCGTTTGAAGAGTGGAGACATTGGCTCGAAAGGGGCTATTCATCCTTTCACCGTCTTCTGGATCATAAAAATCTGGAATACCTACGGCTCTGCCAAAAGACTCAACCGCGCCAAGCCAGATGGTCCTTGTTCTTCTCCGGTTTCAGTTCAATGTCACATATAAGCCCAGGTTCCAAGAATACTAAAGCCGATGCTTTGTCCGCGTATCCATGATGGCGACCTCTCCATCTCAACCCCGAGCGCATCTTGCCCTTCCATGTGGTGGTTGCTCCCATCCAGTGGGATATAATGACCCTAATAGAACAGCACAATTCACAAGAAGCACCACCAGCCACCTGTCCACGGATATAAAACCTCATTACCTGCCCCTATGCGTGATCAAGTCCTGGATCATATCCACTGTCTCTCCCTGCCTCTGGTCACCCGGCATCACAGCCACCTCCATCTCCTCAAGAACGGCTTCTGGTGGGGAGACAATCAACCCGACACTATTAAATTCATTCAGAACTGTCAGGCGTGTAACATGCACAAAACCCCTCGTCAGCTACCAGCTGGACTCCTTCAACCTCTTCCCTATCCCTAGCGACCCTGGTCACACCTTGCCATAGACTTCATCACAGACTTACCCCTATCCCAAGGAAACACGGTCCATACTCACAATCATCGATCCGATTCTCCAAAGCATGTAAGCCTCATTCCTCTACCCAAACTCCCCACTGCTCTTCAGACCGCCGGAACTCCTGTGTAATTGGGTGTTTAGGTTTTTCTACGGCATACCTGGCGACATCGTTTTTGGATAGAGGTCCTCAATTCACCTCTCGTTTATGGAAGGATTTCTTTCAAGCTCTGAGGGGTCAACCTAAGTCTCACGTCTGGTTATCACCCGAGGCCAGCGGTCAAGTGGAGCGCCTCAACCAGGAGCTCACTTTCGGTTCCTCGGCTCCTACTGCAGCTCCCATCAAGAGGACTGGTCTCGTTTTCTCCCTATGGGCGAATATGCACAGAACTCCCTGATCAAGCCATCCACGGGATCACCCCCTTCAAATGCATTCTAGGGTACCAACCACCCATGTTTCCCTGGTCAGGTGAACCCACCAATGTTCCGCTGTAACTGATTGGCTTCAACGAAGCGGCGAGGACGCATGGAATCAAGCCCACATTACACCTACAACAAGCTGTCTACGGCGCCTGAAGGAACAGGCCGACCCGTCGTCGTCGGCCCTGGACACACTTTCCAACCTGGTCAATGGGTCTGGCTGTCCACCAGAGACAGCCCGGATGAAATTGCCATGCGAAAGTTAAGTCAAGGTGCGTGGGTCCATTCAGAATCACACAACAAATCACACCTGTTTCATTCCGCCTTGCTTTGCCTAACACATATATTTCTCCCACTTTCCACATGTCATTGCTCAAGCCGCTGCTGCCCCTGGGGAGGAGGGCGAGGGAGGTCCCGTGAGCAGAGTCCCCAAGCGGTTCAGGTGGAGAGCGAGGAGACCTATCAGGTCGCGAGCTGCTTGATTCGAGGCGTCGAGGACCGACGGAGTCCTCCAATACTTGGTTGACTGGGAGGGTAGTCGGTCCAGAGGAGCGTTCCTGGGTCAATGCGGGGACATTCTTGACCCTAACTTAACCACAGATTTTCATAAAGAACATCCAGAGAAACCGGCCCCTCGACCTCGAGGTAGACCCAGCGTCGTCCTCCACCTCACGCCAGGAGGCGTTCGCGGGGAGGGGGCTCTGTCCGCGGAATCTGAACCCGTGGAGTCCTTCCAGTGGCCAGCAGAACCATCACCCGAATATTGACGCACTACATGCATCCAAACACTCCGTGCACTGATACTGA
Source organism: Cyprinus carpio (assembly GCF_018340385.1). Lineage (NCBI taxonomy): Eukaryota > Metazoa > Chordata > Actinopteri > Cypriniformes > Cyprinidae > Cyprinus > Cyprinus carpio. The sequence goes on from NC_056587.1 coordinate 4,031,804, forward strand.
CTACATTACCCATAAGCCCGTACCTTGGACTGATCACCGGCCAGGTGTTCCCTATCAGAGACTGCCATATAAGCCAGACCTTTGCATCACCTCATTCTGCGAGGTCTTGTTACTGCCACTGGCTAACATTTCTGGCCGCGTTTTACCCTGTCTTGTTTCCCTAGTTGCCTACCTTTGTTGTTTATCAATCTGTGAACCTTTGCTGCCTACCTTTGAACCCTGATTGTTATATGGGACTGTGATACTTGCTTGTTACCCGACCCACTGCTTGGTATTGACTACGATTCTGATATTCCTGTGACACTGTGTTTGCTGATCCTGACCCTTCCGCCTGTATGACTCACGACGGTGTTCAAATAAAAGCTTGCAAATGGATCCCAAAAAGTCGAGTTATTCATCGTTACATCTCCATTACAGACCGTTCTGAAAGAAGAATTTATGCAAACCGTATAAAATGCTTGAAAAACTTTAACAGATGTGTAGAGGGTATTTAATAGGTCTTGCCCCCACGTAAGATTTTTCTGGTTACTAAGTCGTTCATTTGTCATTATTCAACTCATCACAGGTTTATATTAAATTAACATCTATAATCCATAATGAGCCTTAATATATTCGCGCTCAAGCACATGCATTAAGTTTGCCCCAAAGCGCAGGCAGAAGTACCCCAATAATTGTGAAATAGAAGACATTTTAATTATTTATTAATAAACAAATGTTTTCTTGTTAACACAAGATGAAATTCACAGTGCTGACTCTCTCCACATGGGCGCCTTTAGAGAGAGAGAAATACAACCTTCACAGATTACATAATGCTTTCGTTCTGAATTGATTCGTTTTTAAAAGACATTTCAAGCTTTCTGTAGATATATTTCTCATGTATGTGAGACACCACAATTTTCAGTTATTTCATTATCAGGAAAAAAAAATCACGTGACCGAGAGCCTCCTGTCATGCATGCGTAATAATCTTAGCACGACAAACATTTGAATATGAATAATAATTCACATTTTGCATATGCATTACAAAGCAAATATTTTTTACATGCAATTATAAAACCATACAAGATTTGTAATGAAGATAAAAATATATAGACAAATAAGAATAAATGCTGCGTGCACTCAGCATCATGCCTGCATTTAAATGTAACTACAATATTTTATGGAATATTATACAAACCTGCATTTAAATGTAACTACAATTTATTTATTTTTTTTTTATTATTATTTTTTTTTAACTTAAATTACATGGAAAGCAAGTAAAAGAAGACTGAAATTGTCAATTAATGAAGCTCTTTTTTTTACATTGTATTTCGTTGATTATAATGAGAAAACTTGAGTTTATACTTGAGAAGACGTTTTTATTAATCAGTCCATTCTTTAGAGTTTCAATGATTTAGTTAAATCGTGCATGTTTAATTTATTCGCTTTCTTGTTTTTAATTAGGCCTAAATAATGGGAGCCAAATTATTCAGTGCCTCACGTTTTACTAAAATAAAGAAAATAATTAATAAAACACGCAAGCCTGGCTCACTATGCTACCACTTTTAATGTTCGATGCAAAGTAAACCACAATTTCTTTGAATAATATAACACATAATTCATATTATATAAATAATACTGCACACTATTTAAAATGTGTCAAATCTAAAATATGGTGTAGAGAAAATTTAAGCACAGGCTCATGAAGCTTGATATTTATCCTGCTTGAATTACGTTCTAAGAAACGCACATATCTTCATAAGGACTAAACTTTCATCTGTGAATATTAAATATTTTTTTTCTTTGATTTTCCCCGACTGCAGCCGTCAAATGCTAACACATCAGCGAGGCAAAGCTGACTCGGCTATTTGAAAATGTGCTTTGATGCGCTTGTTTGAAAACTTGTGGTTAAAGCGCCACTCAGCAGTCAAAAGCTGCAAATGCACTTTGCAGATGCTGCGGCGGCGGTACGAGATGAAATGGTAGAACCAACGTTTTAGATAGCCACCTACTGTATGAGGTAATTAAAGAAGCAATACCCAAAGAGTGGATAAAACAAATAGAAAACATGGAAGAAGAGAAGCAGAGAAGAGAAGTGTTTAAATTTGGGGAAAAAATTTGTACTTTTAAAGAATGTACAGTGCAAAATGTTTTATTGTTTCTTTAGAGAGGGAGTTTTAAGAAACCTGTTGTTAATGTATGTACTGGGTACAGAAAATTTAAAGATCTAAAAAGAAGTTGATATATGGAACAACATGAAAGGAATAATGATAGATGCAAGGCTGCAGGAGAGCTTGAGTTTTTATTAGGCACAAAGCAATTTTTTTACTGACATTATATTGACAAAATCGAATGGAACTAAGTGAAACATGTAAAGTGTGCAATGTAGAAGATGAAAGTTTTTAACACTTGTTTTTAAATTGCAGAGAATTGGAAGATTTTAATGAAATGTGTAGGAGACTGATTGAAACGCTAAGAGGGGAACAAAAACAGGAAAACATATAGAATGGGACAGAGTGGTTTGTTGGGAATAATAGAAGAAAAGTGTAAAAACAAAAAAGGATGACAAATTTGATTGTGATGCTAATGAAAAGTGCAATATGGGAAAGAAGAGCAGAGGCAAAAAAAACAAGGAAATGTAATGGATGTATGGAATGTTTTTTCAAAAGGATGTTTGAGAAATATGTGGAATATTTAAATTGTAAAAAGTCATGCATTTTGTTTTCTTGCTTAAAATAACAAAGTTTTAACTCAGATGTGTACAAACATTTGTAATGAGTTCAATTTAGGAATGTCAGAAAGAAAAATGATTGAAAGTTTATTTTCCATATCTTTTCACTTAATGTCTTAATATGGAAAAAACTAATGTATAGAGAGAGACTTGTTTCATTGGATGTACTTTTAAGGAAATTATGAACTGTATTTGTTCTATGTTTTTTCTATGATTAAAAAAAAAAGCCAGTTAGTCGGGCGGGGGTCGGGCCTGTTTAATACTTGGATGGGGAGACTGCCTGGGAATACCAGAGTGTTGTAAGCTTTAGTTTTTTAAATCAAAAATTGATCTAATATACTGCAAATCTAGGGTTGCTTGATCTTTAAATAGCCCACACTTTGCAGCAGCTTTCCTCGCTACGGCCATACCACCTGAGGGCGCTAGAGAGCTAGGAAGTGTTGGCTGCAGTTGGGAGAGGAAGGCTCTCCTCCATTTTATTTTTTTCTATTTGTGTTTGTTTGTAAGCTATTTTTGGACTTGATGCGTTAGTTTTTGTGTGTGGTTTGTCAGTTTTAAACCACTTAACAGCAACAATTTTGCTCGCTGGGAGGGTGGTTACCTTTTATTTGTTTTGTTTGTTTTTGGTTTTTGTTGTTGTTTTTTCTCTGTGTGCAATGGGCCGGACTACGGCAATGAATTAGTAATGAGCTGAGCGGATCATGGCATGGCAATGATAATGGGATGAATAAGCGACAACTGAGGCGGCCAATGAAAATGGATAAGGAAACAAGGAATAAGAGAATTTACTTGAGAAAGAAGAAATGATAGCAGTGGATTTAGGAGAGGTGAAAGATGCAGGGCAGTGGATATTATCAAGGCAGTTACGGCTGCGGTGTGGAAGGATTTTAGCGGTGAGACCAAAATAAGCGAGGGAATACGCGGTGACACTGGAGCGATGAGGAGGGATCACGGAGGTTTAACAGATGGATTAATGATTAATGGTATAAACTTCGCGACGTTAAAGATTACAGAACAGAGACTACGTTGTCTCCTTCATGCCTGTCTACCTTGCTGATGAAGAGATTTTGAAACTGGAGGTCTGGGGTTTCCCCAATTTCTTAAATAAAGTGGCGTGTTTATCCGGGCACCAGCATTGAGGGCGGGGCCGAGATATGTAAAGGCGGTGTTCCGAAGGAGTGTGGCCTCCTCCCTTATAGCACAAAAATAGAAAGCAGCAGGTCCACAATGCTTTCGGTGATGCAGCCATCAGGTGAGGAGCAGCTGCCAGTATGAGCCCAGACCATGATGAGTGAAGGACTGCCCGGAGTTCAAGTGCTATAAATGTGAAGAAGGGCACTTCGCCAGGAACTACTAGCGCCGTGATGTGCCGGATTACTAATTTGGTTTTAAATAAGTGTGAGTGTTGATGGGTTGAGGAGGAGGAGGAAGAGCAGCAGGTGGGCGGGCAGGTGCATGAGCGAGGACAAACAGCGGAAGGAAGGGATGAAACAAGTGTATGAGATGGAAGGACAATCAAATAACAATACAGAACAACAGAAAGAGTGTAACAAGTGTACATGACTGAAATAAGGAAAGGTGGAAGTGAGAAGTTTTATATAACAATAGGGAAGAGGAGTTGCGATTTTAATAAAAAGAAAACAGTGGTGTATCATGTAAAACAATATTTAATGACAGAGAGATGGGAAATGTATTAGAGTTGAAATGGGTATGAGGAGAAAAAGAAGTTAGTTGTGTGGGTGATGGGGTGAGTTTTAATACTGTTTTCAGTAAATTAGAAAATGGTTGAGGGAATGGTTTTAAAAAATGAACTGAAATTATTAATGGAAGAGAAAATAATATAATTGATGTATGGAGAGAAAGAAATGAAAAAGAAAGAATATTCAAGGAGGCAATTAGTGGGGAATTTTATGTGTAAAACAAAAGGATTGATTATATTTTATGTACAAAAGGAACATTGAAGGATTTATCAGGTAACATTAGATATGAAGAATCAAGCTTAAGTGATCATAAATGAATTTTTATGCAAGTAGACTGAGTTCTGTGAAAGAGGGCGGGGGGTGTGGGTTTTAATACAGAGTTTTGAAGAATGAGGATTATGTGTGTAGAGTATTAAAAGAAATTATTGAAAAGTAAAGGAGAATGGAATGTACAGCGAAGATAAAAAAGGATATGGTGGGAAAATGTTAAATGTTGGATTAAAAAATTCACAATAAAAAGTACTGCAAATTAATACAGATAAGTAAGAGGAAAGGGGAGAGAGAAATAAGAGAGAAAAATCGGAAAGGAATTAAATGAG